>NC_142944.1:54006894-54089394 GCF_046866305.1 Octopus bimaculoides
CTTTACAACTGTAAGCCAGACTTGTTTGGAGACGTCTTGGCGGCCGTGTACTGCAACTGGCAGCAAAACGGGAGCATTCCCGGTTTTGTGAGTCGAGGAGCCGTAACGCTGCTGAAGAAAGATCCAAACAAGGGGGACGTCATAGATAACTTTAGGCCCATCACTCTGCTCAATGCAGACTTGAAAATTTTGGCCAAGGTGTTAGCCAAGCGGTTGGCGCTTGTCATCGAGAAACTGATCGGCAAGGCGCAAACGTGCGCGGTGCCGGGCAGGAGCATCCATGACAACCTCCATCTGATGCGCTACATCATAGAGAGGGTAGTTAAGGAACCTGGCATGGGTGGGGCCCTGATCAATTTAGATCAATCGAAAGCTTTCGATAGGGTAGACCATCAATACTTGGAGGCTGTCCTCATAGCAGCCGGCTTCGGTCCCATTTTCCGCGGCTGGATTGCTGCCTTGTACAGAGGCATCCGTTCGGTAGTTCGCGTCAATGGGCATCTATCAAGACCCTTCGACATTGCACGTTCGGTCCGTCAGGGATGCCCCCTCTCGTCGCTTCTGTACGTGTTGACTCTCGAGCCACTACTGCGGAAGCTGGCGACGCTGAGGGGCATCCCGCGAGAGTTGGGATGCGGGACGAGCGTGTCGTCATACGCGGACGACGTCACCGTCATAGTGTCTAGCCAAAAGCACATCGAGCTTGTCGGCGAGACACTGAGAGAATACGAAGCGGTAACGGGAGCGAAAATCAACCGGGATAAGTCAGTGGGCTTGCGGCTCGGCACCTGGAGAAGCAACCCCATGCCGTCAAGTAGCGCCTCCGTCGTGGGACGTTGGACTGACGGTCCGGTTGAGATGCTCGGGGTCTGGTTTGGTCCAGACCTCCAAACGGAGAAGAACTGGGACGAGATAACGAGAAGGGTGGCCACTCTAGCCCGGCAATGGGCCGAGAGGAAGCTTTCCCTGAAAGGTCGGGCGGAGGTGGCGAACACGTACATCGCGTCCGTCATCTACTACCGCCTGACCGTCGTTCCTTGTCCCGACCCTACCATCACCAAACTGGAGCGCATCCTCTTCCGCTTCTTGTGGAAAGGAAGCGTTCCGATGGTTAGGCGATCCGTTTGCTGCCAACACCCGTTAAAAGGAGGACTGGGCATGCCGTGGTTGATGATGCGCAGACACGCGCTGAGACTGCGACATCTCCGGCTCTACGTAGACAGCGGTGAACAGGTGTGGTCGCCGTTTGTGCGGCGCGCTTTCCCGCAGCTCGTCTCCATGACCGAACTGCAGTCATGGATCAAGAAGAGGCCGAGGAAGGGCGAATGGCACCGCGAGTGTCGCGCTGCTCTTCGGCAACTCCAACAACCCGGGTCAACCTTGAGCGACTGCATCACAACTAACGCATTCTATAGTGGATTAGTGGAGGGAAGGTACGACGACGATCTCGGGGCGAACCTGGGCGTCGACGAGGAATACCTGACCCGCCTGTTTAAGACGACCTTCGGGCCGGGACCTATGGACAACTTCCAGAGATCCCTGGCCTGGCAGTGCTATCGAGAAGCACTACCCGTTCGGGATAAGCTCTACAGGCATGGCTCGAGAAACACGGGGCCGACCTGTCCGAGATGCCGGCAGAGCGACGAAACCATTCTGCACGCACTCGTACAGTGTCCCACCATTTCCGAGCTGTGGGCTTACGTCGAACAACTGCTATCGCGTGTGGGACGAGTCGGTCTATCAGCCGAGTCTATCGTGAATATTGTCGCGCCTCCTTCCTTTAAACGGGAAGGAAGAGCTATTTTCATCGTACTTGTGGCTATGGCGAAAGAATGTGTATGGTGGACGCGTCTGAAAGGTCTAGAGACAAAGACTTTCCTCTCTGGGCAATCTCTCATCAACTTCTTCAAGTATCACCTGAAGAGGAAGTTGAGAGTAGAAAGGGAAGTCTTGTCTAGTGAATGCTTCAAAAAAAGATGGGTGAATGTAGCAAGGATGGCACGTGTGAACGACGGAGCCATCTTGAGCATAACCCTATGAACAAGAAAAAAAAATAAAACAAAAAGGCAAAAGAGAGTCACTTACTGTTATAGTTTCTTCAATGAGAATATTGACCAAGGTTACCGTGGTCTTTTCCGTAGGCTTTTCCTTCCACGGCTAAACCTAAACTGTCCTCCCCTCTTTTTACACGAGAACATTACTGTGTGATACACGATCCCTATTGATCGGCCTTTCCTTTTCTTTTTTTTTCGATCCCTTTTGATCGAACTGCCCCTTTTTCCCTTCCTACGATCCCTTTTGATCGACACCACCAAATTTTTTTTTTTTTTTTTTTTTTTTTCCTTCCTTCCCCCTCCCAAAAAGAAAAGCTCTACATTGTATTTGTCCCATCTTCGTTGAGCCCTGTGTGGCTAATAAAAGAAATGTATCTATCTATCTATCTATCTATCTATCTAACTCTCTGTCTGTCAGTCTCTCTGTCCGACCGTCTGTCTGTCTGTCTGTCTGTCTGTCTGTCTGTCTGTCTGTCTGACTACCTAGTTATATTATGGACTCTCGCCTCGTTAAACAGCTGACGAGGATACCACGATTTCTTGCTATGCAACTACACTGAGTATTTGTTCATATCAATGAAGTGTTTGTGCTTTCATAAACTCACTTCCTCCATCCTATCGACGTGGCCTGTACACGTGCACAAGTGTGCCAAACTGTCAGATGACGAAATGATCGCAGAGCAGCTTGAAAAGAAGTGTCTAATTCCTGAGCACAACGCATGGCCAGGGCTAGGAATGGAAACCGCGATCTACTAATTGTAAGTGCAACATCCTAACCAGTAGGCCAAGGGCCTTCATACACACACACACACATACACACACACACACACACACACACACACGCACGCACGCACACGCACACATTGTCCGATGCCGGGTAGGCAAGCCGATACTTCGAAATCACTGTCAACGATATTCTTGTAAAAGAATAATAAATTTGTACTCTATAAAAAGGACTGAGTAATCTTTCAGTTTAATACAAAATTGATTTTATTAAAACTAGACAAAAAAAACAACATTAATATATATATATATATATATATATATATATATATATATATATATATATATATATATATATATATACGATGGGATTCTTTCAGTTTCCGTCTACCAAATCCACTCACAAGGGTTTGGTCGGCCCGAAGCTATAGTAGAAGACACTTGTATGTGTGGTTTTTCAATGTTTACAGATAATACGGAAAACAAATAATAAATAGTTGTCAGGGTAACAAAAATTTACACAAGTACCATGGATATAACAGCCTACTTATAAACTTGTGGGCTGAAACTTATAAAAGAAATAAAATATATGTGTGTGTGTATGTGTGTGTGTGTGTGTGTGTGTGTGTGTCTGTGTATGTGTGTGTATTTATGTGTGTGTCTGTGTATGTGTGTGTGTTTATAGATAGATAGATAGATAGATAGATAGATAGATAGATAGATAGATGCATGGATATACGCACGGGCGAGTACACAAACACACACACACATACACACACACAAGTAAAATAGATAAATAAATACTAACCATGTCTGTAACAACATTTCTTTCCGAAATAATTGGTAAACTGATCAGCGATTTCTTTCTTGGTGTAGAGGCGAAAGTTTTTCTACTTTCATTCCAAGTGTTTACTGTAGTGACGGTCATCTGTCTGTCTTACACACTGAATCTAATCTCTATGCATTACATATAAATATAAATATATATATATATATACATGTGTGTATGTGTGTGTGTAACGTATGAGCTACGTGACATGGCTTTCATATTACGTCAAAGGACGTTTTCACGCCTAGCTTTTTTCATTCATGTCAGAGCATATTTGTTCACATTAGTTTTGTGAGTCGACCGGATGATACTAACACACGTAATTGAGAAAGCGTATATATATTTATAAACATTTTGAGTAAAACTTCTCTGTTTGGGGGAATGGTGTACAGTTTTGAGACCTATTTATACATAAAGGTTGGGGAATGGAAAACGGATTGCTATCTATCCAAACATGCGTACGTATTTCCGAGTTTTTGTCTGTCACGTTGTTTGCTTGTCTGTCTGCCTGTCTGCCTGTCTGTTAAATTGCTTCCTTTGCCTCTCGCTTTCCGTATATTTCTTAATTTTTTGTCTAATTCAGTGATTCTTAACCGAGGTCCATATGACCTTTGCTGGGGCGGGGTGTGGTTGGGGAGGAGTTTATTGTAACATGTTAAAATTTAAGTGCAATAATTTGGTTTTTTGTACAATGCACAAAATATTATTTTAACATTTATTTTTCTTTTTATGGAATTCTTAGCTTTATTTAATTATAAAAGTATAATAGGATTTTTTAAAACATGGAATGGTTATGAAGGTTCATCCAAGTAAAAAAAAAAAAAAGAATCAAAAGGTTCCATAGGAGAAAAATGGTTGAGAAACACTGGTCTAACTCTTTTCAGCCCCCCTCTCTTTCTCTCTCTCTCTCTCCCTCACTCCCCCCTCTCTATATATATATATATACATGTATGAGTAAATATTATTATTATTATCATCATTATCATTATTGTTATTGTTATTATTATTATTGTTGTTGTTGTTATCATTATTATTATTATTATTATTATTATTATTATTATTATTATTGCTGTTGTTGTTGTTGTTGTTGTTATTATTATTATTATTATTGTTATTATTATTATTATTATCATTATTATTATTATTATTATTATTATTATTATTTTATGTTTGACTTTTGTTTTGCATTTGTACAAGTTGGATCCAAGTCTCACCCAGAGACCTCAAGAGACAACAAGTTAGAAGTTCATGTAGGTGTTATGCCTAGGGTACCATATATTTGGATTTGTACAGTTTTGTTCAAGTGAATGTTTAAGAAACCATAAGAAAATTATGTTTGCTTTAAAATTTGAGATCACATAGACAGTATTTTACGTAGGATATGGGCAGTTCCCATGAGCACTATCTTTTGGACTTCAGCCATTTTGGGGTTTCCTGGTATCTGAGCTAGGTAGTAATCGGCCCGTTTCGCTGTCATTCCCAGGGCACCTATGACAATAGGTATTGTTTTCGTCTTCAGATTCCACATTTTGCTAATTTCTATTTCAAGATCTTTATATTTGCTCAGTTTTTGGTAGGTCTTGACAGATACGTTTATATCAATTGGGACAGTCATATCAATGAGGAGGCATGATTTTTGTCTGAAGTCTTTCAGTATGATGTCTGGCCTATTTGCGTCTATCTTTCTGTCAGTTTGAATGGTGAAGTTCCAGAGGAGTGCAATGTGATCATTTTCAAGTACTGGGGGTGGTTTGTGTTCCCACCAGTTTTTATCATGGGGCAAGTCCAGGTTTTTGCATATTACCCAGTGAATATATTGTGCAGCTCTATCATGCCTGTTGAGATACTCTGTAGGCGCAAGCAGACTGCACATGGAGACAACATGATCGATGGTCTCATTTTGTTGTTGGCATATACGACATAATGGGGAGCTGCCGTTCTTTAATATGTTGGCCTGGTAGTTCTTTGTAGGTAGGCATTGATCTTGGGCTGCTATGATAAACCCCTCTGTTTCTGATTTCAATCCAGAGGCCATTAACCATTGGTGGGTAAGGGCTTTGTCAATATCTGCATTATTCGCTCTCTTTGGGTATTTGCCATTGAGAGGTTTTCCATGCCATTTTTCAGTCATAATAGCTAAGGCAGCAATTTTAGCACGGGTTTTCAAGCGCTTAGCTTTTTCTGTAGGTGTTTCTAGTTCGTCTAATTCTTGAATTTGTTGCAATTGGAATTCACTTAGATATTCCTTTGCCTGTTTTGTTACTGAGTAAGATGCTTTCTTGCTTTCATATTTTAAGACAAGTTTTAGCATCCAGTCCTCAGAGTTTTTCATATAGGTGTCTAGGCCAATTGTGGCTACCTTCATTGATAATGCCAGCTGTAGTAGTCCTCGACCTCCCTCTTTTCTTGGCAGATAAAGACGTTCTATATCTGCCTTAGGGTGGTGCATTCTATGCATTGTCAACAGTTTTCGTATTTTTCTGTCAACATTACATATTTCAGTAATTGACCAGTTAACGATGTTGAAACTGTAAGTCACGACTGGTATGGCTAGAGCATTGATCGCTTCGATCCTGTTTCTCGCGTTCAGCTCTGTCTTCAGTATTGCTCTCACCCTGCGATAACATTCTCTTCTGATCCTTTCCCTCATCACTGAGTGCTTGATATTGTCCCCTTCAATTACCCCTAGGTATTTGTAGCTCTCCGCTGGTTCTAACTCTTTTATGACATTTTGCTGGTCAAGGTTCACATTAGATGTATTTGTCATTTTTCCTTTGATAAAGATAGCTTTTGCACATTTATCAAGGCCAAATTGCATCCTGATGTCATCACTGAATTGTTTAACAATCGCTAGTAGGCCTTTGAGTTGTTGGTCATTTTTTGCAAAGAGCTTTAAATCATCCATGTAAATGAGATGATTTATATTTTTATCAAATATTTTATAACCATACTGTGCATCATTGAGCAATTTTGAGAGCGGTATTAGGGCTAGACAGAAGAGGAGTGGTGATAGTGAGTCTCCCTGGAAAATGCCACATGAAATTCTTACATCTCCAGCATTTAGAGATTCATTGTCATTGTTCAACATCAGTGTGGTTCTCCATGATCTCATACTTACAGATAAAAAGTTTCGCAGAGTAGGAGCTATTTTATACATTTCCAGACATTTCCTAATCCAGCTATGTGGTAGGCTATCAAAGGCCTTTTTATAGTCTATCCAGGCTATTGACAAGTTTTTGTGTCGCTTGTGACAATCTTCTAAGATCATCTTATTGATGAGTAGCTGATCTTTACAACCATAAGATCCACGTTTACATCCCTTTTGCTCATTAGGGAATATGCTACTTTCTATTAAAAAACTATAGGTGTACTCGGTTAGGACAGATGTTAGCGTCTTATACATTGTTGTTAAGCAGGTTATGGGGCGATAATTTTTTGGTTCGTTTGTTTCCTCATTTTTTGGAAGCAGGAATGTTAAACCATTAACTAGCCAAGAGGGCATCAAACTAGGATTTTGCAAAACATCGTTGTAAAGTTTTGTTAGCAGTTCATGGCTTTCTGGGACGGCATTCAACCAGAAGTTAGGAATTTTATCCTTTCCTGGAGACTTCCATTTGCTTGACCTCCTGAGAGTAGATCTTATATCTTCTACCCTGACCCCCTCCCACTTTTGCTCCTCTAAGGAGTCTAGGTCTGTAGCTATTCTATCAATCCAAGGGGCCTTTTCATTGTGTGTTTTATCTTCTGCCCAGATTTTATTCCAAAATTCTTGCACTTCTTCTTTTGATGGGACAGACTTTATTGTTACTGGTGTTTTCCCTATCTTCCTGTAGAAATTTTTGGGGTTATTTTTGAACATGTTATTATCTCGGAAGAATTTAACACGCTTTTCATACCTTGCTATGCGGGCAGCTTTAGCACATACCTTTTGCTTGATGGTTTCTATGGTGGCATCAATGTGATGGTTTCTATGGTGGCATCAATGTGATGGTTTCTATGGTGGCATCAATGCGATGGTTTCTATGGTGGCATCAATGTTATTATTATTATTATTATTATTATTATTATTATTATTATTATTATTATTATTATTATTATTATTATTATTATTATTATTATTATTATTATTATTATTATTATTATTATTAAGGCGGTGAGCTGGCAGAATCGTTAGCACACTGGACGAAATGCTTAGCGGTATTTCGCCCGCCGCTACATTTCTGAGTTCAAATTCCACCGAGGTTGATTTTTGTCTTTCATCCTGTTGGGGGTCAATAATTAAGACCCAGTGAAATTCTAGGGTCAATGTAATCGACTAAACCCCCACCCCACAAAAAAACAAAACAAAAAAACGTCAGGCTTTGTGTTTATAATAGAAAGGATAGTAAATATATAAATAATTAATAATAATAACAATGATATTAGTGACAACAAGCAATAAAAAAAAAATTTAATATTATTGATACCATAATATATACGAGCACTCAATATAAATTCACCATATCATATTCCTATTGAATATTTCTAATTAATGAATTTATATATATATATATATATATATATATATATATATATATATATATATATATATATATATATATATATATATATATATATATATATATATATATATATAAGGTTATGAAGGGTATTGGATTCAACCAAACCCAAAGACACAGGTAATACCAAGTAAGTTCTGTATACCGGCTAGTTTTGCCCCTTTCGTTGTATAAACATGAGTGGGGATTATAACATAGGTCGTGTATTAGCTTTAGTATGTATAAAGAGAGAATAGGATAAAGAGAACAATGGAAAAGTCTGCAGTATATTTTATGGAAAAAGTCTTACAGCTGTTTCAGGGAAAATCCAATGTATCCCTTCATCAGACGGTAATAGTAGAATAATGGATTATTGGTCTCTTTATCCTTTTTCTCTCTATATACATACATACATACATACATACATACATATATACATACATACATATATATATATATATATATATATATATATATATATATATATATACATATATATATATACATATACATATATGTATATATATATATGTATATATATATATATATATATATATATATATATATATATATATATATATATATATATATATTTATATATATATATATACATATATATATATATATATATATAATTATATATATATATATATATATATATATATATATATATATATATATATATATATATATATATATATATATATATATATATATATATATATCAGTGCGTGTGTGTATCTTTTATTCTTTGTTTCAGTCATTAGACTGCGACCATGCTGGTGCACCGCGTCGGAAAAAAGATACTTTATTCAATCGAATCAACTCAAGTACTTATCTGTTTTTTTAAAGCTGTGGCGTTGCCAGGTTTTAAAGTTAGGAAGAGCGAGCACTTAAAAAAATGTTGCCGTTACACATACCGAACAATTTGTAACTCACTTCTCATATATGGCGCGAAATATTTCGTTATTATAATGTGTGTAATTGTATTCTGCATTCATTAATTTCATGTTTCAATAACAATGTCATTATGAATGAAAACTTACAACTTCTGATAAAGGTGTGACGGAGAAGAAAAGATGAAATTCTACAGGATCGTCCAGTGTTAAGAGGTTATGACGTCAGGGTTTCTTTTAGTTCTTCAGATGCCAACGGACACAAATACATCGCAAGAAATTCAGCAGACAATTCATCAGAATCAAGGCCATCCAATTAACAAAGAAAAAAAAGAGAAGAAAAAGAAAAGAATGAAACAAGAAATTCGACTTATATTGTACAAGGAAATTAAAAGGTTAAAAAAATGTTAAAAAGGCGCCAATTTTGAAAAATTTGCTCGAAGAAAGGGGTCACTATATTTGATCCCCAATTAACTACGCCACTGAAGCGTGGTACTTAATCTTTCCATCCCTTTTGTTGAACTGTTAAGTTACGGGGACGTAAACACATTAACACCAGGAGGCAAACACTGACACACACACACACATGGCTTCGATCAGGCCGGGATTATAGTAAAAGACACTTGGCCCGGGAACTAAACCTGGAACCATGTGACTAGGAAGCAAGCTTCTTAACCCGCAGCCAGGCTTGCGCCTCAACGTATGTTAGTAAACATATATGTGATTGTGTATGTGTATATGTGTATGTGTGTGTATATATGTACGTTTGTATGTATATTATATATGTATGTCTGATGTCTGCATACATGCATGTATTATCATCATCTTCATCATCATCGTCGGTGTCATCATCATCATCATCGTCGGTGTCATCATCATCATCATCACCACCATCATCACCATCATCATCATCATTATCATCATCATTTAACGTCTGGTCTTCCAGACACACACGTATACACACATACACACATATCATACGCACACACATATCACACATACACACACATATACGCACACACATATCACACACACACATACACACACATAACACACATCACAAAGAGACAGAGAGATGAGAGAGTAAGAGAGAGATTATTGATATGGATTGAATGTACCTGAACTTCCAAGAAATATACATATCACGCTGGCTCACTGAACCTCAGTGGAGGTGCGTGGCTGAGCGGTTAATGCGTTGGGTTCATAATCCTAAGATAGCCGTTTCGATCCCTGGTCCGGGCGATGTATTATGTTCTTAAGCAAAACACTTTATTTTACGTTACTCCAGCTAGCAAAAAATGAGTATTCCTACAACAGGTCTGTGTCCAGTCCAGAATCCAGGAAACCGACGCTATGAGTCGATATGATGACTCACTAATTCTTCCGGTGATAACCTTATTGGTACAACTGATTTTGGAACACTCAGCCAGTATCGCTATAACTGTATGAGTAAGTAAATCTGTTGAGGAAACAACTGAAATGTTCTTCATCGAAATCGACGGAGGATCCTTTTGGTGTGTTTATTTATTTATTTATTTATTTATTTACTATTAGTCCATTGACAATTGGATTAGGAATGATTAATGTGAATGAAAATATTAATCAAACAGATATTGGAAGATACACATGAAAGCTGTTACAATAAATTAGAGCATAGTAAAATCTAAGGGCGGTTATGGTGTCTGACGTTATATATAGAGTATCTACAACAATAAAAATGTGATTGGTATGTTCTGAGTTCAAATCCAATCGAGGTCAAGCTAGCCATTCACTTTCACAAATCAGATACCACCCGACAAAATGTCCCATGAACGTTCAACATTTACGTCAAACACGGCTCAATCGGAAATTATCAATCCTTCCCATTAAAATATTGAACCACACAATACCGTAACAGATCGTAATATTAATATCATATTTATAAAAGTTATAGAAAGGAAAACCAGCTGATACTCCTGTAGTAAGTCTCCAATCTCAATGTCTTCGATGTTGCTCAAGGGGCCGATACAGCTTCTCACCAGTCTCATTATTGGCGAAACCAGAATGTAGAAAGCTGCAACAATTACAACTAGGAATTTTCCGCAGAATTCTTACAATTCTGCCAACCTAACATCCTAGACCGGTATTCTCATTCTTTTACCGATTCCGAAAGGATAAACGGCAAAATTTTCCTCAGCAGAATTTGAACTCAAATCGCAAAAAGTAAGAAAAAATACCGCAAGGTAACATTTCAGCCATTCTATCGTTCTGGGTGGTATCTGATTTTATCGATCTCGGAATGATGAAAGTGAATGGCTAGCTCGACCTCGATTGGATTTGAACTCAGAACATACCAATCACATTTTTATTGTTGTAGATACTCTATATATAACGTCAGACACCATAACCGCCCTTAGCTTTTACTATGCTCTAATTTATTGTAACAGCTTTCATGTGTACCTTCTAATATCTGTTTGATTAATATTTTCATTCACATTAATCATTCCTAATCCAATTGTCAATGGACTAATAGTAAATAAATAAACAATTGGCTGAAAAGGCCGATTCTGGAGGCACATAGCCGATTACACCGAGAGCAGTGAAGAGGGCTCCAATGAAGATGAGCTCGTCTAGGATTTTGTTGACATTCCTTGAGCTGTCTCCGCTTTTCTTCGCGAAGTCTAGTCCGCTCATCCTCAAAATGCTGCGTGCCAATTTTGACCATACTCCTCCAGGTAGAACGGTCTGTGGCCAGTGTTTCAAGTTCACCAGAGATGTTGCAGAGCTTCAGGGATTTCTTGAGATGATCTTTATATCGCTTCTTCGGACCTCAGTGCGGTCGGTTACCCTCTGCTAACTCCCCAAAAAGGACAATCTTGGGTATACGGTTTTCCGGCATCCTGATAACATTCCCCACCCAGAGCAGTTGACGTTCGAGGATCATGTATTCGATGCTGATATTTTTCAATTTTGATGCTTGGTTTCGACCGCATGTTTGGGGATGACTCACTGGGAGCGGTTACCCAGTCGAGCAAGTGAGGACGAGCTTTTTCTGAGCCACATTTTCTAGGCCCTTCCCCATGTGTAGCAAGCAGTACTATCCCTGAAAAGGGTTGCCTGAACGCACAAGCAAGACCAGAGTGGACGTTCGTCTACGGGTCCATCCAACAACGACCATCTTACTTATGCCGCCTACATGCAGGACTCCAACTAGAGGCTTCCAATTACATCCTAGTCTGCCCTCGTCGCCAGATGATCCCATCACCGCAGGACTTGCAGAGAAGATGAAAGAAAATGAAGGATGAAAGGCGAAGCTTGTGCTGTAAAAAGTTTAAGAAGCACAGTTCTCAGCTGCACGCACTTGACAGAAGACGAGGGCGGTTCAATGGCAAGAGGAGTCTCGAGACGATTGACCCTTATCTTTTGCTGCAACGAGCTGCCGGAGTCGGTGGATAAGATCCTATGCTCCGCCTTGGGACCGGCTCAAGGCGGTCCTGTTCGCAGGCTTCCTGCGGCAAGCTGCCGGAACTCCAGTTTGTCGTAGTCCGCCTTTATAGGCAGCTTGCATGGCATCGCCCTCATTCGCCTTCACTAGGAACAGATCCGCCGTTGGGGACTTGCAATACCAGAGCCCCGTTAGCCATGTTTTCAGGATTCGAGCTCTAAGTATATATATATATATATATATATATATATATATATATATATATATATATATATATATATATATATATAAAAGTAAATATATATGGTGGTTATGCCAAGAAAAATGAATAGTAATGTTTGATCATGAAATAGTGACCGTAACCTTCTTTTGATGTATCGTGGATTTGATAAAGAGCTCTGGTACTTTACATCACCCCAGTGAGTATATGTTACGCTTTTGGTTGGCAAATATGGCCCAATTTCATCATTTATCATCACATGATCAAACAATAGATCGCTTTTATTGCACGAAGTAAAAAAAAAAAAATATATAAGGAAAACAGGGTCGGCAACAACAATTTTATTTTCTTTCAGTTCGTGCCGTATCTTTCTTTTTCTTTACTTTTCAATCACTTACAAATGTCAGATAACTGTTAAAAGAGCAGCATATAATTCTCCTTCTACTTTCCGAGTAGCTTTATGTAGCTCCGCATCAATAATCGCCCTCCTCATCTTCAAAGCTCTCATCTCCACTTGAAATTTTTGAAGTAAGTATTTAGCAGCTTAAGATAAGCAACAATCAACAAGAACGGAAAACTATTAGCGCAGACCGAAAAATGTGCGCGTAAAAAATAGCATATTATATGAACAGAGTTCAAAAGATGTTAATTCCTAAAACAAAGTTTTAAAAAAAATGGTTTCAAATTTTGGATCAGTGCCAACAGTTTTTGAGGGGAGTGGATGTCTATTACATCGTCCCTGGTACTTATTTTATTGATCCTGAAAGGATGAAAGGTAAAATTGGCCTGGGCGAAATTTAAACTCAGAACATAAAGACAGAAGAAATGCCGCTAAGCAGTTTGTCCAACGTCCTAACGATTTTGCCAACATGCTATCTTTCAAAGTTCTAAAGTTTCAAAAGTTTTACAATAAAAACTGCAATTATTTTTACTTTGTACATACATACTGTTGTGATGAGAGTTACGACGCCCTCTTGCGATAGATAGACTCGTCTGAGTAAAGTATAAATAGTAACAATCCGAGGTTCAGAGTTCAAAATCGAGTGAAGTCTGTGTTAGTTCGCAGTGAAGTCGGAAGGTGACGGTTGGTTAGTTCACAAGGAATATTGATCGTTGGTTCGTAAAGAGATTTGTTAGTTCATTACATTATTGTTACTGTTGTCTGATTATCTTCTTTATTGTACGTAACAAATTACGTTACATCTGGCGACGAGGGTTTCGAAGCTCACGTAGATTATTTAACAATTTATTCGAGATACAACTAGTTAAACAAAAGAAGACCTATTAGCTTCCATAGTACAGTTGCAAAAGCAACAACAAGAGCAGCAACAGGAGTTACAGAAGCAACTCTTACAGCAACAATTACAACAACAATTATTGGAGCTATATTCAAAGAAGTTCAAAAATGAGATAAGTTCGTTTTCGCCAGACGACGTTTCGAACTTGATTAATGAATTCAGTTATAACCCAGAGGAGGGTATAACTTTTGCATCATCATACAGAAGGTACGAGGAGATTTTTAAGCAAGATTGCAAATCATGGTCGGACAAACAAAATGTGAGATTGTTATTTCGAAAATTAGCTGCGTTGGAGCATGAACGTTATCGTAATTTCATATTGCCCTAAAAAAATCAAAAAAACAATGAAATTTCTTTTAAAGAAACACTAGAATTACTGTCTACAATATTCGGTGATAAAACATATTTATTTAACACTCGAATGGAGTGTAGGAATATAACGAAAAAAGAGAATGATGATTTTATCGCACACGCAAGAACAATCAATACATGTGAAAGTTTTAAACTCAAAGAACTTACAGCTGAAATGTTCAAGTGTCTTATTTTCATTCAATGCCTTACAGCAAGCGAAGATACAGAAATTCGAGCAAGAATTATTTCTAAATTGGAACAAGCGAACCAAGATTTAACCTTGCAATCCGTGGCAGATGAATGCCAAACGATGGTAAACCTGAAACAAGATGTAGAAAAAATTCAAGAAAAGGATTCCTCAAAAATATAGATATGCCGACCGGAAAGAGAATTTTTAGTTCGTTGCATTG
Source organism: Octopus bimaculoides (assembly GCF_046866305.1). Lineage (NCBI taxonomy): Eukaryota > Metazoa > Mollusca > Cephalopoda > Octopoda > Octopodidae > Octopus > Octopus bimaculoides. The sequence continues at coordinate 54,021,638 of NC_142944.1, forward strand.
TTTTTACTGTTGTCTGGTTATATTATTGTACGTAACAAATTACGTTACAGCACATACATACATACATACATACAAACATACATACATGCATACATACATACATACATACATACATGTATGTGTGTATGTATATGTACATGCAGACTTTTATGTTGTTTTATGTATGTCTTCTCATGCATATACTCGCATATCTGGACATTCTCATACTTAAAAGATAAACTTCAGGAAAGTTTTACAGATTTTTACAGTTCCAATGATGGGTTAAATCTGTAATCTTCGAATTAGCTTTCTCCTTTCTACCTTTGAGAAGCCTAATTTCTTAAGATAGGTATTTAAACAGTGTGTTACATATCCCTGCATCCCAATAATTACAGGTATAAACCTGAACTTGTAATCTGGATAGAGTAACTGCAGATTTCTCAATAGTTCAGTTTGGGTATTCTCGTTTTCACTGATTTCCACAACTGTTCACAGTTTCTCTTCTCTATCCCAAATCATTATATCATGTCTGTTGTGTTTACAATTTATTGAGGTTATCACTGGGACATTCCACCAGTACTCCTTTTTATGAGTGGTTATGGCTTCCATCATACTGTGGGTTCTTATTTCATCCTCTTCGTGGTTATCTTTCGACGGATCTCGTTGTACAGTGTCCTAGCTACATCATGTCGCATCGGAAGATAAGACTTTCGGACAACTGTTTATGATGTAGGTGATATCTTCGGTGTTAACTCCAGAAAGTCTGCATCGGTTGTCACATTTCACTGCTTTTCCGGCATCTCTGTCTCTTTTGTGCATCAGGTTTTTGGTTGATATTTCCTATGTATGTATGTTATCAATCAGTTTCATTTCTATGTATGTATGTATGTATGTATGTATGTATGTATGTATGTATGTATGTATGTATGTAAGCACACAAGTGCATTTCTCGGATTATTCTTTCCCTCGCCGGAACTTTCCTGCTTTCCTCTTTTTGACGAAATGGCATGCAGGAAACATCACACCTCTTTTTTTCCATCTTAAACGTCCTTTTGAATTTTTTCTTTTGTCTATGTATGTATGTATGTATGTATGTATGTATGTATGTATGTATGTATGTATATATATATATATATATATATATATATATATATATATATATATATATATATACAGGGTCCACGAAAAGTAACTATATATTTTTATTTCAACATGATAAATGTAACATAGGAGAAATAAGCTACTACAATACAGAAAGTAACACAAGGTACATTAAAGTTTGTTGCAACATAAAACGTGATATGTTTTTAAAGCTCCGTGTGCTCTCCGTGGATCTCAATGCACTTTGCTAATCTTTCAGGGACTGAGTGGCATACTTTGGCGCACAGCTCCAACGGCACTTGAGCAATAGCAGCTCAAATTTGTTCCTTAAGTTCAGCAATGTTTCGGGGCTTTGTTGAGTAAACTTTCTCTTTGAGAACGTCCCACAGAGAAAAGTCGGGTGGGGTCAAATCCGGCGAACGAGACAGCCACTCAAGCGGTCCTCGCCTGCCAATCCATCGACAGGGCAGATTGGCGTCCAGCCAGTCTTGCACAAGCATAGCATAATGGGCCGGTGCCCCATCCTGCTGAAAGTACAGACCCTCTGCTCCATCCTGCTGTTGTAATAACGGGAAAAGCAGCTTCTGTAGCATAACCAGATAACTTTGTGCAGAACCATTTCAAAACCACAATTTTTAACTCATTTGTTAATCGGGTGGACATAATCGATATAACAGTATATCTGAAATAGGGGGGAAAAACAAGAAATAAAAATATAAGATTTCAGCTTTCAAATGACATATGAAATAGAAAAACTGAATAAGTATCAACAAAGTAACAAGCAAAAACAAAATATATAGTTACTTATGGAGGACCCTGTGTGTATATATATATATATATATATATATATATATATATATATATATATATATATATATATATATATATACCGGAATAAGCACATAAATGTGAAACAAGGTGGAAAAAAGAGTACTCAAAGACCAGATGTAGCCAAAACGTAACTTAGCATCGACCAATGTGTATCGATACAATAGTAATCAAACTGAAAATCCACAAAGTAGAAACAATACTGTATATATTTTTTTATCATTTTTATAATTTGCATATATTTATTTTATTATAAATGCAAAACAACACCACACACTCACTTCCCGAGTTTTCCATACAGTATGTGCAATTCTTTGTTTACTAATCTACGGTACACTACATATTTTCTTTTAATATATTTTAATTAATGTGTTATACAATGCAGTACTGTACTCTATTTTTATTCATTAATTTGTAGGGACGACCGTGCGAACTCAAAAAGGAGCAATGGTGACGGATGGAAAAACAGAGGACTCCTTTTATTTAAACGTGTCACACGGTCGGACACAAAATAAAATATATCAAATGATGATATACATGATATGTTATATGACGATAACATAGATGACCAGTAATGAAAGACCACAACCGTATAAGATGAATAACAGAGATATTTATTGTAGCGTTAAAGATGTATGTCTGTGTGTGAGTGTGAATGCGACATATAAGAACATTATCAAAGACAGGCCGTCATACAAAGAAAAGTGTGTATGTGAGTGATACATGTATGTGTATGTGAGTTATTACAGCAAATAGAAAGAGTCAATAACACGTGAGCAATTATACCAGTTCTTTAGTACACTCTAGGAAAAGTTCTGTATGTGAAGTTGGGGAGGCTGAGTGTGACAGAGCTGATCACTAGTTGTGGTGTCGTGGCATCGATGCCGGGCCGTGATTCTTGTTATACAGATGTTCGTCGCTGGCTGAGAACTCTTGTCTGTTTATTTATCGTGGTGAAGCTGAGTCACCTAACAGAATCGAAGAGAGAGAGATGTGCCGCGGAGGTTTGGTTTGGTGTACATAGTAAGCCGTGTTGACGCTGGTGGTGATTGAGGCTGCTTGGTAGTAGTCGTAGAAACGTGTTGCTGATATGGCGACGGTGGTGGTCATCGTTGGCTGGACGAAGCTGTTGAAGTGGTCGCTGGCTAATTGTTGCTGCTGTTGTCGTGTGGTACACGGAACAGATCTCAAGGAGAAACTGGACCGAGACAAATTTGGTGGGTATGAGTTGATCTATTTATAGCGTTAAGAGGGCTCCAAATGCCTTCAGAATTTTACTCTATCACGTGACCTTATTAGGGGCCGTGATTGGTCAGTTTACGTTCTGGCGGGAAAGGTTCGAAGAATTTGCCGCTTCAAATAATAATCAGTTACGTGATGACAAGGCTGGTGTTCTCTACTACGCTCGCATTTATTTATATTTAAATGAGAAGATTGTATGTAATGGCGATGGTAGTTTTGTATCTAATGGCGATAGGTAGATTCACTACACTAGCCTCGCACCAGTCGGTTTGTCGAAGGCAAACAGACGAAAAAAAAAATGTAATGAAAAAGACTGATAGAACGGTTGGTCTATTACTGGCATTTAGTCACCATTTTTGGAAAGGTTATGTGAACTTTTCACGTTGGGCTGTACAGATCAGAAGGGCTGTATGAACGAATCAACGTCAGGGGTCACCAATTGTAAGGGAACGACCGGGTCACCAATTGTAAGGAACGACCGTGTGAACTCAAACAAAGGAGAAATGGTGACGAATGGAAAAACAGAGGACTCCTTTTATTTAAACGAGTCATACGGTCGAACACAAAATAATATATATAATATATATCAATATTCAAATAATAATCAGTTACGTGATGACAAGGCTGGTGTTCTCTACTACGCTCGCATTTATTTATATTTAAATGAGAAGATTGTATGTAATGGCGATAGTAGTTTTGTATCTAATGGCGATAGGTAGATTCACTACAAATTTATAAATTTTTAGGCGTGAAAATGCTTATTTTACCACAGGAGTAATTAAAATCTAAAAATATAAATACCTATCGGCCACAGAAACCCGTGATGTACTGAGGAGTCTGTAATATAAATTTAGGTATATTAGCCAGAAAAATCCTCGATGTACTGAGGGCGTGATAGGTGAACCGTGATATGGTGAGGGATTTCTGTAGATAAAAGAGTCGATATGTTCGAAGAAAACCCTCTAAGGTGGTGCTCCAGCATAGCCACAGTGCAATGAATGAAACTTGAAAAATAAATAAATAAAACAAATAAATAAAAGAAGAATGCTACTATAGATTTAGACTTGTGACCTATATTTTTTTCTGACCTCTCAACTTCCCAACATTATGAATGTCCTGATTATTTATTACCTTTTATTATGAAATAATACCTCAACACAGAACTTCAAGATAAACATTTCCATACCCGCAGAACAATATAACAAGCGAATAAATGAAAATTAAGATAACTCAAATAAATAAATAAATAAAATGTATCACTAACCCTTGCTTCTTAGCAACCACTCCATTCTTATCAATCGGATATTCTTATCAACCCGATATACAAGGTAATTATGAAACAAATTACCTTGTATGAAGTGGCAGCAATATACAACGCAGCACAGAGTTTGGGGCTTAACTAAAGATAAAAGAAGACAACGAAGAAGACGCAACAGATGTTGTTGTTACGAATTCAGACACACTCTGCAGTGATATTTATTGTCACAGTAATGTTAACCTTAATTGTACTTATATGAAGCTCCTAGAGAGGAATCCATAGGTGTTATCATAGCCATCTATGTATCACACTTGATGTATATACATCGTTGAAAGGCAAGGTAGCAAGGTATTGTTGTTATCCTTCTAGATGGAATCTGTTACAGACGTGCTGTGTAAGGAAAAGACAATTTTATAGATATATGTATGTATACAGGCTTAGGAGTGGCTGTGTGGTAAGTAGCTTGCTTACTAACCACATGGTTCCAGGTTCAGTCCCACTGCGTGGCGCATTGGGCTAGTGTCTTCTAATATAGCCTCGGGGCAACCAAAGCCTTGTGAGTGGATTTGGTAGACTGAAACTGAAAGAGGCCCTTCACACAAACACACACACACACACACACACACACACACACACACACACACACACACACACACACACACACACACACATATATATATATATATATATTTGTGCGTGCGTGTGTGCGCGTATCTTGTTTGTCCCCCACCACCGCTTGCCAACCGATGTTAGTGTGTTTACGTCTCCACAACTTAGCGATTCGGCAAAAGACCCAGATAGAGTAAGTACTAGGTCTACAAAGAATAAGTCTCGAGGTCGATTTGTTCGACTAAAGGTGGTGCCCCAGCATGGCAGCAGTCAAGTGACAAACAAATGTAAGAATAAAAGAATATATATATATATATATATATATATATATATCTTGGGAGGTTTGGAGATGATGTACAGGAATTATATATTAGAAAAAATAATAAGGTACTCAGATATCTGGATGGTTGTACATTTACAGATTTTTATTGATATGTCACATGTTTTATATTTGAAGAACCTACAAGAATAGGTACAAGCGCTAATATTTATAAAACATGTGACATATTAATAAAAATCTGTAAATGTACAACCATCCAGATATCTGAGTACCTTAATATTTTTTCTAATATATATATATATATATACTGAAAAAAAAGTCGTCAGAATTTTGGAATAACTTCTTTCATTTATTTCATACATATATTAGCGCTTTCGTTCGTCTTTCGAACTTGTCAAATATAATTCTGTGAAAATACAGAGATCTTGCTTATTTATATAAAACAAGTGTTTTTTGGGGTTTTGTTTATAACAGAACATTGTTTTGTTTTTGGGGGGTGAGGCTTTGGAGACAATGGAAGATGTATAAGCAGATAGAGAGATAGATAGATAGATAGACTGATAGTCAGACAGATAGAGAGATGGATGTGGTAAAAGAGAGAGAGAAAGGGCCATTGATAAATTAATTTATCATTGATAAATTAATTTATCAACATAGTTCCAAAGTAAAAACTGAATACAAATAAGCATTTAAAAATTTAAAAAAAAACCACGTACGTTTCGATTTTAGCCTATAGATATACTTTTTTGAATACTTTTGTATTTTATATTTTTTTTGTTTATTTGTATGATATTCTTAGCTCATGCATACACTCCATATATAAGATAAATATTTGCTGTCTTCCCTAGTATATTAACTTAATCCCTTTCATAAGCCTATAACCTTCATTAAAAAAAATTCCTTGAAGAAATTCTATTCCATATTTTACAGAATGATAATTCTCATCATTGGATTTAATCCAGTTCTTGAAATCATGAATATATCTACAGGGTGGAATCGAAACGTACGTATTTTTGTATCGTTTATCTTTTATTTGTTTCCAGTCATTAGACTGCGGCCATGCTGGGGCACCGCCTTGAAGGGTTTTGTTCGAACGCCTTGAAGGGGTTTATTTTAACGCCAGGTACTTATTATATCGGTTTATTTTCCCGAACCGCTAGGTTACGGGGACGTAAACACACCAACACACTTGTTATGAAGCAGTGGTGGAGAACAAACACACACACACACACACACACACACACACACACACACACACACACATACACTCAGCTTCTGTCAACCAAATTCACTCACAAAGCTTTGGTCGGCCTTAGGCAAGAAAACGCTTACTCAAGGTACCACTCAGTGGAATTGAATCCCGAACTATGTGGTCGGGAAACAAGCTTCTTCCTACACCAAGAGAAAAACCTTATCTGAATATCACGCAAATTAACCATTTAAATTTCGCTGTGTTTTATGATTGTAATGTGTCTATAATATTCTCGGCGATTGTAACCTGTTTTTTTTCTCTATACTTTCTGACTCACTGACGCATTTCAAGGATTTATTAAACTGGAAACACTATAAACTTTTAGTATAACGCTAATGTTGTTTTCTATTGAAACGGTGAAATATGAAACATTAAGAAACAAGCTGGAGATTTATCAGAATCGCCAATGATTATTATTACGTCATTATTGAAATATATTGGAGAGTCTTTGAAATATTTCTGTTTCAAAGTCGTGAACAAACATTTTCAAAATGGCTAAAAATGAAATATATTTTGATAGAACCTTTGAAATTTATTATAGATGATGAGAATGACAGGAATAGGAGGGTTAAAGGTGGAATTAAGTGACATATATATTTGCTGTAGATATTAATAGTGTAAATGAATGAAAACAGTTATCGCTAGGATACTGAACTATGTTGAGGACGTGTCTTGTCAGAAGCATGTCAAAAAGATTCTCATGAAAATATTATACATTTTTGCAGTCATTTTCGTAAGTTTGTCATTCAATTTGACAATCGGGTCATTCAAAGTCACGATAAAATTAGCGCTATGAAGTTAGTCATTCAAATTTGTTTTTCGATCATTCAATTTCGCACTTCGGTCAATGAATTTAGTATTTGCCTCATTCAAATTAAAATACTCGTCGAGAGCATTAAATTAGTCGGAATGCTAGGAAGCGTCTTTTCGAGTATTCAAATTCGAGTTCGGAATAAGTTTATTCATCGACAGCTAGCAAGCCATGCTTACTCCAGACTGTTGATGAGTAATGACTCTGAAACTAGTCTCTGGATGCTGGCTTTGCTGGGTGGAGGTGCTTGTCTCCCCTTTGTAAACATAAAGACACAGGAAATGTGTCAAGGCCAACAGGAAACGGTGTTTCCTAGGGCTAAATAGCAGTAGCATTCTTCCCTTTCATGGGACTGTCACATTAAGTTGACAACATACCATCACTTTATTGTGCTGCTACTGTTTTATTTCTAAGTTTATTCAATTTAGCACTAATTCAACGTATGTGTGTTTTTATTCACATTCTGAGAAGTGAATGTTAAAAATCACAAATTTATATGACGTTTTGTTATGCAAATTCTATTACGTTGTCATAGCTACAAGGAAGAATGTGATTCTTCTGTCCACGAAAGTCTTTTGCATTGCAACATTCGTAATCGGTTGGTATCAGTTGCATTTTATATGCCTTTCTCTTACACCAACTTGTAATCATAAAGCCACATGTAAGGTACATGCATATATCGGACGAAGATAGGGCAAGGCTGGTTGACGTCTTCGAGGAGCGTCAAATCAATTACCTGCAAATGGCAGACACATTTTGCATTAAAAGAAGTACTGCCCGATCCATAGTAGCAACCTACCTACGGTTTAGGAGGCGCCACAAGTTGCCCAGAGGAGGTGCCAACCGCGTTAAGATTGATGAGGAAATGCGAGCCAGACTTCAAGGGATTATTGATGCCAACCCACTCGCAATCCTTCAACAGATGGAGAGGTAGCATTGCCCGGAAAGCCACCTGTTCCGTGTCTGCAAACTCATGAGATCTAAATGGGATGCTGATAACTATGAAGTTGGCCGAAGATGTCCCAGATGCAAGAAATACTCCAAGAGCTCTGGAAAAGCGTTATGAGTATGCGCATTGGTTCATGGAAGAAGGAATCTTCGGCCATGGTGTATTCATTGAGGAATGTGAGTACAACATTTGAACCGGGTGGTCTTTTGGACGAGCACCTCGAGACGTTCCTGTTTGCCGAGCTGTCAACTGTCAGCGTAGGAAAAACGGCAACGTCACATTCGCGGTGTCGGGAGAAACCTACCTAGTTCACCATTCTATCGCGAACGATACCGTTACACGAAACTCTTTCGAGTAGTTCTTGATGGAAACAGTTCGAGCGTGTGCCGACATGTTCCCAGCGGATGAATCCGTCTACTTGATCTACGACAACTCGCAGCCAAATGTCCGTGCAGAATTTCCAGCTGACGCCGACCCTTGGATGAGTCTGAAACTCCTGCCTCCCTACTCGCTGTTTCTTAATTGTATGGAAATGGTTCATACCGCCTTTAAGGCGGCTGTCAAATGGGACATTGCTCGAGCTGAGTTGCAGCAAAGGGTTGGTGACTGGACAGCAGCAGAAGAAACAGGAATGGCGAACACATGTCATACAAGAGGCTGCAATGTGTAATATCGACGCTATCACTCCAAAAAATTGTGTTCGTTGGTATAGACACACTCAGACTTCCCTCCCTCCCGAGATGCCTCGACCGCCAGGAAATAGACGGCTAAATCCTCTCAAACGAATTCTCCTTATCAAGACTGTAAATCAATAATTATCTGAGTGTACATAACACACTTTCCCCGATGAAAGAAAAAATGCAAAATCAAAGAAATATATATTTTCCCCAACCAGATATATTATGCAATGGAAGAACACATATCACAACGTAATGTATTCAAAATCAAAGAAAATGAGCATTTGTTGTAATTGTAAGTTTCTTTTAAAAAATTGAAAATGCTGGAATGCGATTTCATGAAGTCTTTAACAATAAATACATGTACCTATGCAAAAATAAAAGAATACATAGAAAAGACATGGGCACGATAAAGCGCTTAAAGCATAAACACTGGATGAAAACACATGACTATGATAACAATGATCATGAGATAGTCAAGACAGTTATCGTGCTAATTTGATAGTTCGAAGTGTTAAAAAGATTGCTCCGGAACGAATTTGAAAATAGATGCGTCCTCGCATTCCGACTAATTCGAATGTTCTCGACGGGCATTTTAATTTGAATGGTGTAAATGCTAAATTCTTTGACCGAAGTGCGAAACTGAATGATCGAAAAACAAATTTGAATGATTAACTTCATGGCGCTAATTTTTTTGCGACTGAATGGCCTGATTATCAAATTGAACGACAAACGTACAAAAATGACCGCATAAACCTATATTTGGATAGTTTCTTCGTTTTGTAACTTGGCAGAAAGATGTATTAGGAAGGTTTTCAGTCCATTGATTTACAGTATTTGATTGTACTTATTTTCGTCCTTTTATGATTAGTGATAAGTTTATTCGACATCGGTGAGAACCGAATTCACAAGAATTGAGTAATAAAAGTATAAAAGTATTTATCTTGCCTCACTATTTTAAATAATCTTGTGCCCACTCTGGCTTATATTATAACATATCCTTTACTTGTGCCAGACATTAGACTGCGGCCATGCTGGGGCGTTTCCTCGAAGAAATTTAGTCGAACGAATTTACCCCAGTATTTAATATTTTAAAGCTTGGTACTTATCCTACCTGTCTCTTTTGTCGGACCTCTAGGTTAAAGGCACGGAAACAAACCAACAGCGGTTGCTAAACACATTATCTATCTATCTATCTATCTATCTATCTATCTATCTATCTATCTATCTATCTGTCTATCTATCTACACATACATACACACATACATACGCACATACATACATATATCATATGTATGTATGTATCACTTATATAAAATAGAATGTGTGTGTGTGTATGAGTATGTGTGTGTGTGCGTGTGTGTGTGTGTGTGTCTGATAGATAACTAGCTAAATAGACTGATTGATAAAGAGTGATAGAAATGGAGAGAGAGAAAACAAATATATTAGGTGAGGATATGACCTTGTTTTAGGCGCATTGAAAGGAAATTATCAGAATTTGAGACCCTGTTTTCTGGAAGCGTCTGGTGAAAGTGCAAACGACAGTTTTGGATATAAGAAGAGTGATGTAATGTGACAGTGAATACAAATCTATCAGCGAATATAAGGACAATCTTCATTGAAGTCCACTCAGCGCATACATCATTGTGATGTGGATGTAAGGCAGATATCACCATTTTAGTGAAAGATAATTATGATTGTAAAATACTCTCATTATATTATTTCGTTGAACAAATGATAAAATATTAGAATGTTCTGTCGTAGTTAAATAGATGAAATACAGTGAATATATAATTCCAATATTGGTATTTGTTGAAACATTGAAGATACGAAGTAATAGCAAACAATTCGCTTTTTTAAAATCTTTCTGTTAAAGTAAATTTGGTTATTGTTACGTCACTATAAGAAATGTGTCAAACGAAATAATTTATCTGCTTAAAATATAAAACAGGATTGAGGATCACGTCGATTTCTATGATGTCAAATGCATTATATCTCTGTTAATAAAAGCATACAAAAAAACAAAAGAGAATTCAAATATTCAAATATTCAAATAATTTTTGCTAGAAACTCAAGAAATCTTTCAAGGGAGGTAACTCTGCTAATTTATAAAATGTTCTTTAAGGATTTGCAGAGTTGACTGGTCGCATACAACTCTTTAAATTAAGAAAAAAAAAAGAAAAAAAAAGCACAAAGCGGTGTCTTCTGGTGTGTCAACCGGAGACCAAAGATTGTTTGTGAGCGGTATTACATCAGTTGGTCAAGTCTTGGATGTCTGTGTATATAACATTAGTACTGTCCGAGATGAAGGAGATGTACACCACAGTTGCTCTCACGCGACTTTGTTGTAAGAAGTAGAAGTATTTTCTCTCTGAAAAGATGGTGGCTAGTCTTTGTGTCAGTTTTAGCCATGTTTAAAATGTCTGTTAGCCAGGAAAAGATTTTCTATTATTGTGAGTCCTTGCATTTGTACCGGCGACTGTTCGTATATTCGTTGCGTACTCTTCATGTTTGAGGGTGAAGATGCTAAAATATTTTCTTGCTATGTGAAGTGATTTTGTGGTTGTGCTGTTGAAAGAGGCATGACCATTTTGAAATGACCATTTTGGTTTGATGGTTTGTTATAATGGACTTGGCTTAAATTTGGCTCAAATATTTAGCAAGCAGCTTTACAAGACTTGTGTGCGGAGAGTTTGAGTGGAGTAAATTATGGTATCATTCGCACGGGATTCTGTGGAGGTGAAGGTAAGTAATTAATGTATCGGATAAAGAGTACCAGAGGCAAGACAGAGACAGAGGGAGGGAAGGAGAGTGAGAGGAAAAGAGAGAGGGAGAGAGAAAAAGAAATAGAGAGAGAGAGAGAGATGGGAAGGGAGTTTGTCGAGAATAGGGGCTACCTTTGCGGCAGGTTGTTTCAACATGAGGGGAGAAACATTGTGAGAGAATGAATTGTTATGAGGTACAACAGTGTCTCTCACTTGTATATATGAAGCAGGATGGATACAAATTAATTACAGCAACAATAATGACATAAAAGTGAGTTGATCGTCTGCAGAGTATAGACCGAGTGCAGTGATTAGTGCAGTGTCGATGGAATGGGTAGGGGTGGACGCGAGAAGGGTGAGAGAGGTGGAGGGACAAGGGGTTAGGAAGTAACTGAATAGTGGAGGTATGGGACAAGGCAGTTCCGATGAACATGGGTTATTATAGTAATTAAGATGAAGACAGAGGGAAGGCAGTACGCTTGTGGGCCAGAGGCTGGAATGTGTGTCGTTGTGATTGAATGCTTTTAGGTTGAGTGGCCCTTCAATAGATGCACAGGGTGTCTGTGTATGTCGCTTCAGGAACGTTACGGGGTGAAGAGAATCATTGAGGGGCTACATTTGAATCTTGTACAGTATCAGCTAATGTTAAGAACAGAAATATCTTCTAGTCCTGATGAAAAGAACTCGTCTTTAAGTAATAATGTGTGTACAAGGTAAGAGAAAAGCCATATTATGCAATCACACAGTTTATACTTTCAGATTCCGGTGTGTTTTATGATTATAATTCGTTTGAAATGAATTCGTTGATTGTAAACTATGTTACTTAAACTAGTAACATTATGACTCGTTGAAATATTTCATTATTCGAACTGAATACTTAATAATTTTATCATTTGTGCTTAATGTGACAATGAAAATAGAAAATAAATAGGAATCATCAGTGTTGTGCTTTATAAATAAAATCTAATCAGTTAAGGAAGGCATCCAGCCGTAAAATCCCAGCCAAAACAGATGCAGTAGCCAAGGGTAGTTTTTCTACCTGGCCGGCTCCTGTCAACCGTCCTCCTCATGCATGCAAAGAAACTGGACATTAAACGATCATGATGGTGATGATGATTAAATAGCCAGCAGCTTCTTTGAAATAAAGTTTTAGTTCTGCTCAGTTTATATGATGTCATAACGGAGCGTTAAGACGAAAAATGATAAAATTTAAAGGATACGGTTCGCCGAGAGAAGATTAGACTAAATATTTTTTCTTTGCTCATTGTGGTTTTATCTGGTCATTATGTTAGAGACATAGAATTCCAGTAAAATTTCCGGTGCTATCTTTGATGTTATATGGACTGTTGGATATGTCATTCGTTTGACGTTCCGTGTGTCACAGTGGTTCGTCTGAGTTCATTGTTTCATTGTTGTTGTCTTGTGTGACTGTCGTAGTAGAATGTCATTGATATATGTATGGCGGACATGACTTTTGTTTATTCATAACGAACATTGGGTGAGTGCGTTCTTTGTATGTAATTGAATAATAAATGTAATAATTAAATTGTACAACTCGTTGTGTTCTCTCTACGAGTCTTCCGAGGGAAATACAACAGTTGAAATATTGGTATGTTGAATGTATTAAATTGTAATTTTTCATTGAATCTACTGCCAATAGTGGATATGTTTCAGTCAGATAATAAAAAGAAAAAGAAAAGAAGGAAAGCGTCCTTAGATTAAAATTCGAACATCGCTGGTGAATATAAATGCTATGCAAAAACAAACACCTTACCGGAAATGCACATCACTTGAAAATGTCTAAACTGTTTTCGGTGATTGTATAGTATTCCCAGAGGATAAGCTATCACAATATAATTCTCATGTTTGTATGTTTTTTAATCTTTCCGTTGAAGTTAATATGCCAATTGTTACGCCAGAATAGAAATATTTCGAAGGAGATAATTCAAAGTAATTCTCATTTATCTAAAGTACAAAATAAGATTATGGAAAATGCCAATTTCTATAACGTCATAATGGATTATTTTACTGTGAATAAGTGAATGGAAGACAAGTAAAATTTGAGCATTTAAAACAAATGTTTTTCTTCAAAGGAAAAGGTAACTCGTTTTCAAGGGAGGTAACTCAGAAAATCTTATACATTTTCTAAAGAAAGGTTTATTTTTACTTCTCAACCGATTTGAATATCATTTCATTGATTATCCTAATGTAAATATGCAAATTAAGATATCAAAACATTTCAAAACGTGTTGAATACATTCTATTTTCCATATATCAGTTTGAAAATGTACATACGTGTGTGCGTGTGTGGGGGTCTGTGTGTGGTTGTGCATAATTGGCACCTGTTTGACCATTATTTAAACAATAACACATGTGCCGTATTCTTTTCGAATTCCATACGCCCAGAACCAAAAGCAAATGTCTTAGCGTGAGGCACAGCGTTATTGAGACATACAAATATATATCTTTTAAATTGTCAACGTATGTGAAACATCATCTCACTGTATTATTAGTAAAACGGTTATTCAGGAGATAAGAAGCTTTCCCTGTCGACATAAGAAAATATGAAATCATCGAAACCAAGACGGAGAGACGTGGAAATCAATTAAAAAAGTGGTCAAATAACTTCTTGTGGTTGTTAAAAATTAAAAGAGTAAAGCTTTCTAAATCTTTACTCCATTCATAGTTTTCGTTCCTAAATTTTTGTCTTCCTTTGTTTCTTTCAATCTTTCCCTCCCTCTTACTTTCTCTTTTCCTTTCTGTCTCTATGTCATTTTTTTAAAAACTGGTTTTTCATTGTGCGTGCGCACGCGCGCGTGTATGCGCGTACGTGTCTTTGTAAATACTGTTGCGAAATGCGGCCTCCTGACACCAGCGCGGCTCCAACAATCAAGTCAGCAGCTGAGAAACCGCAGGCCAACCCAACAAGTCAACTTGTTAAGAGTGGAAGAAGTAGTCGTACCTAGCTGGATGTCTTGTGTAACATGGTTCTTCGTCGCCCGGGTTCACTTCCACTGGTCACATCGCATCTTTACACCGACTGTTTTCGTAGCCAACTTCACATTCACTGTTTCGGGTGCCAACTTCATACTCACTGTCTTTTTACTGTTTTTTTTTTACGCTGCCATATTCACACTCCGCATTCTTTACGTCACCAACTGACACTGCGCGTTCCTTTACCATTTTACCAAATTGTCCACCTCGCAGCATAAAACAAAGAAAAACGTGCAGAATGTTTTAAATTAGTCACGTGATCAACAACATTATTTCTCCTTCGTAACAATACATTCTTTCTATTACGCTATAATGAAACAACGCATAGGCATACATAAACGCACAAACACAGATATCACATTCAAATAATTGTGACTGTGCAGGAAATCATTATATGTAAGGAAATCTGTATTATATGTAAGACTGCTGGTATATTAAGAAATATTGGCAATCTTATATACAAGGGAGCTAACTCCGTTTCGTTTGACAAACTTGCAGGAAAATTTCCGTGTTTATTTTGCAGAAGATTATATTTTCAATTAAATATGAAAACAAGATTTTAATTTAATAGAAATCATGTTTCTTAATATTTATTTTAAACAAATACATAATGTTATTGTTGTTATTGACTAATACACAGGAGAAAAAGGTGTGTGGCAAGAAGCTTCCTACCCAACCACAGGGTTCCGGGTTCAGTCCCACTGCGTGGCACCTAAGGCAAGTATCTTCTACTATAGCTTCGGGCCAACCAAACCTTCTGAGTGGATTTGGTAGACGGAAAATGAAAGAGGCCCGTCGCATGTGTGTGTGTTTGTGTTTGTGTGTGTGTGTGTGTGTGTGTGTGTGTGTGTGTGTGTGTGTGTGTGTGTGTGTGTGTGTGTGTGTGTGTGTGTGTGTGTGTGTGTTGCGTCGTATCTGTGTCTGTGTTTGCTCCCTCAGCATTACTTGACAGCCGATGGAGGTGTGTTTACATCCCTGTAACTTAGCGGTTCCGCAAAAGAGGCTGATAGAATAAGTACTAGGCTTACAAAGAATAAGTCCTGGGGTCAAATGACTGAAGCAATTAAAAGACTAAAAGAATACAAGAATATTAAATATTTCGAAAAATTCGGGTTATTCAAAAATATGAAACTCACTTGAGTTTCATATTTCTTACATACTTATGAATACAGTTCGAAAAAAAAACACGTGAGTGTATGAGAGAGAGAGAGGGGTGGGTGGGGGGAGAAGGAGAGAAAAAGAGAGAGAGAGAGAGAGAGAGAGAGAGAGAGAGAGAGAGAGAGAGAGAGAGAGAGAGAGAGAGAGAAAATGAGTGTGTGTGTGTGTGTGTGATTGGTATCTGAATGAAAAATGATTTAATCCTATTAAATCGTTTTCCTGTTTGTTGCACACCATGGACACTGATGGATAAGTGAATGTTTCTTTTACTTGATGTATCGCATAATGCATAAGATACAAATATATTTAAAAAATTTTATCGGTATTTCATTGTAATTTATGAACAGATCCGATGCACCCCAACAAGCTCTCTAAATGAGTTCTTCCTCTTCGACTAGCGTTTGAGAGAATTTTTCTTTATTTTATTCATTTATTTATTTTTTAATTAACTATTTTTATTTTCAGTTTTCCCTGTTATAATTTAAGACACCACGGCCAAGGGTCCGTGAAGTCTTGGGCGGAACTAAAGAATACGTACACCCGGTGGTTAGGGTTTAGGGTTAGGGTTTAGGGTTAGAGTTTAAGGTTTAGGGTTAGTTTTAGAGTTAGGGTTAGGGTTTTTGTTACACCGAAAACCGGTGGTGTATATATTCTTTACCTCCGCCAAGTCTTGTATAAAACAAATGGATAACAGGACCTTTTATTTTGAAAAGAAGAGGGAAATAGAGAAAGCAAAAATGATAAAATATAAAGAAAAATAAAGAAAAAAACAAAAACAAAAGAAGAGGAGAGGGTAAAGAAGGGATAAAAGATAAATAAATAGAATAATTGTGACTGTGCAGGAAATCATTATATGTAGGAAATCAGTATTCTATGTAAGACTGCTGGTATATTAAGAAATATTGGCAATTTTACATACAAGGGAACTAATAAACACACTCCATCTCTCTCTCCCTCTCTCCCTCTTTCTCTCCCTCTCTCCCTCTTTCTCTCCCTCTCTCCCTCTTTCTCTCCCTCTCTCTCTCTCTCTCTCGCTCTCTCCCCCTCTTTCTCTTCCTCTCTCTCTTTCTCTCCCCCCCTCTCTCTCTCCCTCTCTCTCTCTCTCTCTCTCTCTCTCTCTCTCTCACACACACACACACACACACACACACACACACACACACACACACACACACACACACACAATATAACTCCTAACAACACACAATAAACAAAGTCCCTTTGTAAGTGAGATCATTGGAAGAAAAATATGAATCATCAATTTGAAAGAAATAATTAGTGATGGGTTGATATTATCAGCATGTCTGTCTATACGAAGGTCCATTACAAAATCAAAACAATCCAGTTGAGAGCGAAATCAATCAGTGACCTCTGTCTCAAAGTATCCGTATATCAGATATACTTCTGTTTTGTCAGACACCTCATACTTCGGTTCTACAATTGTACAACTTTGTGGAAGAAAATGATTCCGAGTGGTGCCAGGTGCTAAAAACATCCCGTGGATGAACCAGGAAAGTAAGATGCCATCTAAGCAAAGGTGGAGGTTTACGAAACATGGCTTGGAAACAAGCTTGTATCCAGGTAAATGGTCGTAAGTTGAAAAGCTTTTAACGTAGCTGTTAGATTTAGGCATGGTGGTGTGTTGTCATCTCTCATTTTCCTAATTTGTATGAACTGAATGAATCTGCGCAGCCAGTGTGTAACTTGTATGGTAATCGGTGAGTGTAGAGTCGGTCGGTTGATATGTGTAGACATGGTGCTTTTAGGCTCATCAGTTGAGGATCCTCACCGTATGCTGAATGGTCTGGCTGTCGGAAGCCGCAAGGCCAGGATGTTGCGAAGACTGAAACATTGGTCCCATCAAGAAGGACTTTCCAGTTCAATTTGCATGTTAATAGAACATACTTGAAACAAATGATGTTTAAGAATTTTGGTGCGGTATTCGCGAGTGACGAGAAGCAAAATGCTGAAATAGAATTACAGATGCTGGCGCAGTTATACATCAGAGCCCAGCATTCAATCCTCAGAAGAAGAGAAGTTGTTCAAAAGAAAAACAAACTCACTAGTTTCCGTTCGAATTCTGTGGCTATCCTCACCAAATAGTCATGAATAAGAATATAATCGCAAATATAAACCGTTTCTACGGAGTGACGTTATTCGACTGGATGCAGAGCTCGGATGCCAGAGAGTCACTCAAAATCTTTTTGTTTCCCAAATATGATTCTGCATTTGATTATGATTTCCTATTTAAAGGGTTCCTCATGCATTTCCAGAGGAGTTTAGTATTTTAAACCGTATTGATGTCATTTTTTAGTAGCGATCCTTAGGAATGTTGCACTATTTGGCTTTCACCATTTAGCTTCACCAATTGGCTATGAACACAGGGTCCACCTCCATATTCATCTTCTTTATATTTTAAACACTTTGGTTACCAAAGCATTTTAAAGGCATCTCAGTCGGTTGCAAAAGGTAGAAGCCACATGAGTACCCATAAAAAAGATTGAAAGAGGATTTAACATGTCCGTGGGTCAATGGTTAAAGAGTATTTTAAGCGATATTACACGAATCAATCAAATAAGTCTGTGTATATAACATTATCACTGTCCGAATTTAAGAAGGAATACTCCATTATGAGTTTCACCTGAGATTTGCCGTTGGTCAGTTTATGAGGTGTTGAAACTGACCAACAACAAATCTCAGATGAGACTCACAATGAAAAAATATTACTCCTTCAACTCGGACAGTGCTAATGTTATATACACAGACTTATTCCATTGTGTGTGTGTGCGTGTGTGTGTGTGTGTGTATGTGCGTGTGTATGTGTGTGTGTTTGTGTGTGTGTGTGTATGTGTGTGTGTGTGTGTGTATTTGGTAGTTGATAGATTAAATATTTCATCATATTAACATGTATTCCTTTTCTTGCACTCCATGTGTTGAGATCGTTAAAGAAAGGAATTTCTTAACTAAGATTCTTAACTGCTTATTGATAACATGCGAATATTTCTTTTAATTTTATCAATATTTTACTCCATTTCATGAACACTTCTGCTTCGCCTCTACATCTGTAAATGGACGCTTCATATTCAACAATCTTTTGTTTGTGTTAAGTATTTTTTTTACCTGAGTCTTTGTAACTATGTGTGAGTGTCTATGTCCATGTCTGCCTCTGTGTATTTTCGATGTATTCATGTTTATGTGTGAGTATGCATGTATGTGTGTGTGTGTTTTCTCGATGTATGCATGCATGTGTGTGTGAAAGTATGTGTATTCTCGTTGCATGAAATATCACAATGTTCAGCTGTATTTGTTAGCAGATAAGACATGGTGAATATATAATTTCAATATTGGTGTTAGTTGAAACACTGAAAATAGGAAATAGATTTCACAAAAAAAGGTCTTTTGATGAAGTTGATTTGACAGTTACATTATTATAGAAGTATTTCAAGGGAAATAACTGAATAATTCAAAGTAAATCCCATTTGCCTTTGACGTCATAAAGGACTATTTCTCTATTTTAATTAAATGCGTACAATATAGAAATACTGAGATACATTTTGAACAGGTCAACTGAATGTAAAACAATTTTTTCAAGGGAGACGATTTAAAACTAACATTCAACATTATCTTTTTACCTTGATGGCGGCGAGCTGGCAGAATCGTTAGCACGTCGGGAAATATTTTGTCTGCCGTTACGTTCTGAGTTCAAATTCCCCCGAAGTCGACTTTGTCTTTCATCCTTTCGGAGTCGGTCAAATTAGTACCAGTTATGCACTGGGGTCGGTGTAATCGACTTAAACCCTCTATCCTTGTTTGTCCCCTCTATGTTTAGCCGCTTGTGGGCAAAAAAGAAATAAATGTATCTCTTTTACTTGCTCCGGTCATTAGACTGTGGCCATGCTGGGGCACCGCCTTGACCATTTACTTTTAATTATGAAACACATTATAATTTTATTGCTAATCCTCAAATTTTGATTATAGCTAAATATGGAATTTTAATCAGGAATATTTTTAAAACGTTTAATGCAAATGATGTCACTTCGCAAAATTAAAATCTCTCCATAAATAAATATTTATTGGGGAGTACAA
The DNA here is from genome assembly GCF_046866305.1 of Octopus bimaculoides. Classification (NCBI taxonomy): domain Eukaryota; kingdom Metazoa; phylum Mollusca; class Cephalopoda; order Octopoda; family Octopodidae; genus Octopus; species Octopus bimaculoides. Next base: position 54,041,627 of record NC_142944.1, read on the forward strand.
CTCGTTACTCCCCTCCCACATCTTCTGATGCTTAATTTCCGCCCACCTCTTTTCTTTTTGTCTTTTTCTTTGTTTCTTTTGTGAGGAAGTTTATGATTTTTCTTCTCAATAATTTGATCTTTTATTCTTTCAATATATTTTGTTTTTGTCTTTCTTTTCTTTCCGTAAAAATATGTTGTTAATAAAATGTCTTTCAATAAATAAATAATTAAAATCCTGAAGCTGACAACAGCGTAGAGGTAAGTTTGAAAGTTGCCAACCAATTTAAAAACATACATGCCTCTGTGTGTGTATGTGTGTGTGTGTGTGGTGTGTGTGTGCGACTAAGCATTTCATCATATTAACACGTATTCCCTTTTGGTACTCCATGTGTTGGGATCAATTAGTGAATGTATTCGTAACGCGAAGTAGAGTCTTATTCATAGCATAGAAATATTGTTGAAATTTTCTCCCAGTTTCATTCAATTATTTGACCACTTCCATTGTAGCAACTCTACATCTTCGAACGTGCGATTAATATTAAAACGTCGTTTGGAAGGCGGTGAGCTTACAGATTCGTTAACACGTCGGGCAAAATGCTTAGCGGCATTTCGTGTGTCTCTAAGTTCCGAGTTCAAATTCCGTTGAGGTCCACTTTGCTTTTCATTCTTCTTTCAGAGTAGATAAAATAAGTACCAGTTGAATACTGGCAGGTCGATCTAGTTGACTTACCACCTCCCCCAAAATCGCTGGCCTTGTGCCAAAATTTGAAACCAATATTAAAACGTCATTTGTCAGAAATGTTGCTTATTTTACAGCTAAGCATTTTAATGTGTGTGCGTCTTTGTAACCCTCTGAGTGAATGCGTAATTGTGTGGACGTGATGGTCAACGTTCGTTTGCCATTTATGTGTATTTGTGCACGTGTGTTTATATCTATCAATGTGTGTGTGTGTGTGTGTGAGGCGGGGGTGCTTTACTTATATTTTGACCAAAAAAAAAAACAGTTACAAAATTTGGCAAAATATGAAATGATAGGAAACCTAACCGGACGAATGTGGAAATCAATGAAAAGGAGATCAAATAAATATCCAAGAAGTAGAAACAAAATAATTTTTTCTTCCTTCTTTCTTTAATTTTAATTTTTGTTTTGGGTTTTTTTTTCTCTCTTTCTCTCAATTCTCTACGTGTCTATTTGTCTGTCTGCTTGTCTGTCTCTCTACTCTCTCTCCATTCTCTTTTTTTTTTTTTTTTTTTTTGGTCCTTAACGTCTTACAGAGTGTCCGTGTATGCAGCTGCAGGAACGTCTCAAATGTGAAGCAGTGTGTCATGGTTGGCCACACTGGAAGGTTACTCTTTGTCTAGTAATATGCTTATAAGCTAAGAAAAAAGAAAAAAAAAGAAAAAGCCATATTATGCAATCACACAGTTTATACTTTCGGGTTTCGGTGGGTTTTATGATTATAATTCGTATGAAATGAATTCGTTGATTGTAAAGTATTTTCCTTAAACTAGTTACATTATGACTCGTTGAAATATTTCAATATTCGAACTGAATACTTAATAATTTCAATATTGGTGTTTAATAAACAGGAATCAATACTGTACTTTATAAATAAAATCTAACCCTTATTGCCTAATTATTGAAACATTACAAAAATCAAGCTCCAGCATCTTGTTTTTTTTTTTTTTTCCTTTTTAATCATTTGAAAAAATATATGAAATTCTCATGCGTGTTGGGAACGTGGTTCTTCAGTAAAGATTCCATTGCCATCTTTAAAATATCGGCATATATAAATATTGAATGGTAATTTCTTACTTCATAAATGACAGCAAGGGATATGTTGTAGGAAAACATGATGATGGTAGTAATAAATGAAAGAAAATATCCTAAAATATGTTTTAACTTCACAAGTAGGCATGTGTTTCGGTGGTAATAAATATAATGCTACCAAAACCGCCTTACCAGAATTTCACATGATTAGAAAATGTCAAAACTGGATTTGGTGATTGTAAAATATCTCCATTATATTATCTCCTTCAACAGACGATAACATATCACAATGTTCTATCGTGATTAATATATTAAACACAATTAATATGAAATTCATTGATGCTTGTTGAATGAGTGAAGGTAGGAAATAATAGCAAAGTTGGATTGCTTTTTGTTGAAACATTTCAAAAGAAATAATTTGAAACCCCATTTGTCTGTTTAGAATATAAAACAGGCTTAAGGATAATGCTAATTTCCATGATGTCATAATAGACTATTTTTCAGTGAATAACTGCATGCACAAGAGCAAGAGAAATATTAAAATAATTTTCTAAGAAATATTCGAAAACTTCAACAAAATATCATTCTGTCAAGGGAAGTAACTCTGCCTTTTTTTTTATAAGTCTTCAAAAAGGAAATTTCAGACAGTTTTACAAATATTGTAAGAAAGGTTTATTTCATAACCATCTGCGCGCGAGGCGCTCCTCACGAATGCCGGTTCGTTAAGTGGCTGTGATCTGTACAGTTTCGTGTTGGAACCAGAAAAAGAACTTTGAACACGCAATGCGCATATACACACCGAATTCGTAAAAGCGGAAGAGAAGAAAAGAAACGCAATGTCAAACAAGTTATATGATCGTCTGACACTACTATCACGCAGCTTTTCTGCAGATTTCTTGTTTTTAATTATCAGATTTGAATATCATTTTATGGTTTATTCGCAAATTTTGATGTCACATTTGAAAATAAATAACTCTACAAATGAAAAATGTCTATCCCCAAAACATTCGGACATTTATTGCATTAAGATATCAAAATTTACAACACATCGTGTAGTCTTTCCATTCTTATTATAACTGTTTGAAAATATATATTCGCGTGTGTTTGTGTGTATGTGGCAGTAGATCGATTCAATATTTCATCATATTAGAACGTATTCCTTTTTGTTGCCCTCCACCCATCTCCCGAGATCGATAAGTAAATGTTTACGTAGCGTCGAGTATCGTCTCATTGATAACAATACAAGGATTTTTTTTTTTTAATTTCATTGAAGTCCTTTTTTTATAAACCCCTCCATTGCACCCCTACCACCTCTTCAAATAAGCTCTTCTTATTCAATTGACTTTTGTAAGAATTTTTGTTTATTGTGTTGCGAAGCATTTTGGTTTGTACGCGCGTGTTAATATATATGTGTGACTCTGTAGTTGTATGTATGTGGTGGTCATCGTTCACTTATGTGTGTTTGTGTGTATTTGTGTTTGTATGTATTTTCAATATACGTATGAATGCATAAAAGTATGTGTGTATGTATATATATGTTGATGCATATATTTATGTGTGTGATGTGTATGGGCTTTGATTCTATGTATGCGTGAGTGTGCATGTGTTTTGAGTCTCTACGTATGTTTTTCTGATGTGCTTTTTAATTTTGATAATTAAAAAGTTTATAAAATTTTAGAAATCAGAATTATGAGAAATATCAGTAAACTCTTTTATTAAGAAGTTGATGACTTAGGATATAAGAAAATGTTCCCATCGATCTTAATAAACCACGAAAATTATGAGAACCCAGTAAACCTGAACGGACAAAAGTGGAAATGAAAAAAAAGTAAATATTTCACAGAGCACAAAGCAAAACTTTCCATATCTTCCACTCCTTCACATTTATTTTTCTTTCCTTAATGTTTAGCTTTCTTTGTTTCTTTCTCTTTCTCTCTCTCCCCTCTCTCCACCTCTCTTCTTCTCTCTTCCCCGCTATTTCTCCCTCTATGTCTGTGTCTCTTTGTCATTCTCTCTCTCCCTTTTCTCTCTCTCTCACTCACTCTGCGGTATGTGTGTTTGTATATTGGACACAAGCACACAAACACAGCTGAGCATACGCATAATATGACTCTTAGCAACATACAATAAGCAAAACCTCTTCCACAAAACGGACAAATTTGAAGCGGTTTTAGACGTTCATGAAATAAGATTAAAAGAGAATAAAACTTGCGAAGGGGGAGGCATCAGCTTCACAAGCGATATCAATAAGGCAGTAAGTATGACAGCGATGAAATATTTATCGGCGACAACACAGAGAGTGAAAAACCAAAAGAAATAGCAGTTATATTAATTCAACCCATTAATTATTTTCAACATAATACAAAAAGATAAGACGCGTGTATCTTATAGGTTTAGGTGTTAATTTTTGTGGGAGGTCACTATTTAATACATCGTCAAACTTTATATATTATATATTGTATCATATGGGTTCATTGTGACACCCTTTACATTTAAGGAAACAGGCTGACGCCTTGACAATCTTTTTCGAGAGCAAGTATAAAACATACCACTGCGTATACCAGGCCAACTTGTCACCATCCACATCAATTGCACTGGCCATTCTATCACTCAATTATCAGTGTGTAGCATCGCTGTTCACCATCGATTTCTACATTCCCAGAGAAACGAAAATGACAATGTTTCGTATTTGAATTTGGCAACATGTCATTGACAGGCTTAAACGGACGCTTTTCCTTCTAATCCTATACCTCCTCTTAGATCATTAAACCCTTGATTATCTTTCAACTCTCACCTCATCTTTTCCCTTCACATCACTCTCAACTTTGCCTCCAACTCTTCCTTCAATTCCTCTTTCCGTCAATCTTTCCCAAACCGTTTCTCTTCCTCGCGACTTCCTGTTCAAGGTCACGTGGTCCTGCGTTTCTTATCAGTTGCAGTCAGCTTTTGTTTTAGCTGAGAGAATGTAAAACTCTGTTATGACTCTTTCATTTCTCGCCTTTCAATTTTTCCTTGAAAAACGATTTTGTCCGAAACGTTGAATTTTCGGTTCCCAGGGCAAGTTTACTTTAATCTTTTCATTGATTTTACCATATAATTCAAGGCTTGTTAACGCAGACTAATACCAATCTTTTTTGATTCTGCTCTTAGAGCGGGGTGCTGGGTCTGGTGTAGCCTGATGAAGAAATCTGAGAAAAGAAACTGAGCCAGGATTTGTTATAATGAATAGTCGTATAAGTAAGATTGTCCAGTGTCACTAGCATATTTCACACTGATTTCCTAGAACGTCAGTCGTTATTGAACTTGTCATTCACTCATGGATACACCATCTGATTTCTAGAACAGAGGAATCACTTTTGAAGAGTGTAAGCGAAAACTGATTCGTATAGGTTCATATAACTCAAAGAATGAAAGTGGACACTCTAAACGAAATACATCTAAAGTAAATAAAAATAATTATTCAATGGTATGATACTACTACTACTACTACTACTACTACTACTACTACTACTACTACTAGACTATTTAAGACTGCTGATATGAAAAATATTGGAGATCTTATTTTCAAGGGAGCTAACTCCGTTTGGATTGTAAAAAGGTATTTATTTTCGGAAAGATTTTATTTTCAATATAGTATTAAAACACGCTTTCAATTTTATATTAATACTTTTAATTAATTTCTATTGCATAATTTTATCATTGTGAATGAATTCACAAATGAAAGTTATATATAAATTTATAATGAATGAATAATTAAGCATATTATTCTTCAAAAGTTTTGTCATTCAAAAATATACGTCCATGAGTACAAAGTTTATTATAAATACAACTTGAAGACATAACTGTGTGTGTGTGTGTCTATGTATTTGGTAGCTGATTGATTAAATATGTTATCCTATCAACACGTATTCCTATTTTTTGAATTCCATGTGGTGAGATCGATATGCGAATGTTTTCGTAATGAAAAAATTTAATCGAAGAAAAAGCAGAAATCTTTCTAGACACTTCCTTCTGCCTTCATTCCGTCTTTTCCTTTTAATCCGTCTTCTTTTTTTCTTCATCTACTCCCCCTCTCTCTTTTTCTCTCTCTCTCTCTCTCTCTCTCTCTCTCTCTCTCTCTCTCTCTCTCTCTCTCTCTCTCAGTTTCACATTCCCATCCTCTCACCGTGATCTGAGCGCGCGCGTATCTAAATGCGTTGTTTATCCAAGATAAAGCAAACATGCACACAGCCACACAAAGGAAACATACGCACACACACGTACACACACACACACACACACACGTGCACACGCGTGCACACGCGTGCACACGAATGCTCGCCACCTCAAACACAAGCAATGTATTACTGAGCAACACACAATAAACAAAGCCTTCTGGAAAAAGGTTCGAAAAAGATACGGAAAGGTCATTTGAAGCAGTTTTGGGGGTGAATCGAATATTTTCATGAAGTAAAGGTTAAAATATATGAATAAATAATAAAACTTGAAACATGGAAAACATCAGCTTCCCAGTTATCCGTATTCTCGTGTGATGTTAATAAAAAATTAACAACGTTACAAGAATGATAAAATTAAAAAAAAGGAAGAAATATTTATCGATCTCAACATAGGGAGAACAGGCCGGAAGAAATATCAGATAATATTGTTAATTTACTTAAGCAATTAATATTTTTTCTTACATTACATTCCATTTTCAACTTTATCTGTAAAACAGATAAAATGTATATTTTATAACTAAAATGGAAGTTTTAGGCAAGTCACTACATTGTAATACTTTGTTCGTGGAATTGGTCGATGGACCTGGTGTAGCCTCAGCAAGAAAGCTCAGATATGAATCTGATCAAGCCACGATTAGATATGCTGGGAAGTCGTAATTGCGAAAAGCCACACTCACTTTGTTGGACCTTTCATCTAATCGCGCATATACCATTCCCAAAGAACACAAGAATGACGTTTGAAGTAATAGAGAAAGTGAAAACTGATTCGTATAAATTCATACATCCCCAAAAATATGAACGGATACTTTAAACAAAATGAAGTGTATAAAAAAAATAAATAATAAATGCATAAATTAGCACATTAAAATAATTTTGTTTATGTAAGAAATGAATATTATATTTAAAACTGCTGAGGAATATTGCTAACTTTGTTTGTCAAGGGAACTAACTCTCTTCGGTTTTAAATGTCCTGGAAAATTTCCGATTTGATTTTGCGAAAGATTTTATTTTCAATAAACTATTAAAAGACAATTTCAATTTTATATTCAAATCTTTTTCTTAACTTTTATTCTATAGAAATATACAATTATCTTAGAGTGAACAATGAACTCATGAGTGAAAATAATATATCAATTTATAAAGAATGAAGAAATATATAAATTGTCTTCTGAAAGTTGGTGTAATTCATAAATTTATTGTAATGTATACAAACTTACTTTGCTGTAAATACAATTTGAAAATGTGCGCGCGTGTGTGTGTTTACGTGCGTGTGGGTGTGTGGACTTGGTATTTTTGTGGCACTGCATGTGTCGAGGTCGATAGGTAAATTATTTTTGCTGCTTGTGACATCGCCTCGTTGATAGCCAACAAGAATTCTTCAATTTCCTGAATATTACATTCTATTTTAGGAACGCTTCTGTTGCACCTTTACGGCTTCTTCAAATAAGCTCTTCATGTTCACCTGTCGTTTGTAAGAATTTTTATTGATTGTTTTACTAAGACTTTTCTGTGTATGTGTTTGCCACGGTGACTGTGCTTGTGTAATTATGTGTATCTGGGGGTCAGAGTTAATGTATACGTGGTTCCGTGTATACGTGCATTTAGTCTGTACGAAGGTAAGTATATATATATATATATATATGTGTGTGTATATATATGTATATATATATCGATGCATGTATGTGTTTGAGTGTGTAAGTGTATGAGCCTATGTGTTAGTGTTTTTGTGTTTTTCTATTTGGTGAGTAAATAATTTAGAAATACTAGAAAGTTTCAGAAAAATATATATATATTGTATATCGAAGGTGATCAAAAGACTCACGCACATGCATATGCGCACGCACATGTACACACACACACACACACACATACACACACACACACACACACACACACACACACACACACACACACGCAGAAGTGTCGGCTTTGTTGATGAAGCTACACCAGGTCTATCAACCAATTCCAAGAGTAGAATGGAATAGTATTATGTACTTAAATCCATGTAACTTATATCTTAGCCTTTAACTGATATTTCTTTCGATTTGCACCCCCATGTGCTGAGATCGATAAATATTTTTTGTCTATGTTTTTGTTACATTGTTAATTTCTAATTATTATCAAACGTGAATATTGATAACTGTGAAGCCGATGCCTCTCATTTCTCTTGTTTAATCATTTTTTTAAATCTCATTTTATGAAAGTCTTCGGATCACCTCTACAACTTCTTCAAATGACCTTTTCATATTTAACCGTTGTGTTTTAAGAGGTTTTGTTTATTGTGCTTTGCTAAACATTATATTGTGTATGTGCGTGAGGTTGTATGACTGAAAAGACTCTAGTAGGAAGCAAAATAATAAGAATATTAATTAAATAGTTAGGCAGTAATTAAATAATAAGGAAATTAATTAAATAGTTAGGCAGTATTTCGATGGTGATATTCCACATTTACCCTGTCCGATTGTACCTACACATCCAAAGATATTCTTTATTTAAAGAATCCCTTCGCGAAGACGTTTATGTGTCTTAATACAATTTACTTTCTGCATTAAAAGAAGTCATTTTCAACAAAAATATCTCAAACGAATCATTATCTTTGTCGTTGATTTCGTAGAATGACGGGGGCAGGGGAAGGTTAAATATCTTGCTGTATTTCTTTTTCTTTACATCTCTTTACCACTAACTACATTCAGAAAGGCTTGAACAGCTTCACCTTCACTTATAATATCACAATTTAAACAAAATTACGCTCTGTAGATCACTGACAGCTTCACATTCCCTGGATCTACTCTCTGTCGTCTAACAACGACAATGAAATCAAATTTTAAATTTCCAAAGCCAGAATCACCTTCGATATATTTCGCAGTTACCGTTTCTACTTTAATACAAGGCCAATAATTTTATGAGTGACCCTAGTTGATTATTCAGGCTTGAGTACTTGACTGACACCGTTTTATTGACCTTGGGAAGATTAGATGCAAAGTTGTCTTCGATGTCAGGACGAAAGGAGCCGGAAGAAATAATGCAAGAGATCTTCGATGCTGCAAAGATTTGCATCCATTCCCACATTAAACAGAACGTTTTTTGTCAGTCCTGGACTTCTTGTCCGCTCTAGGAAACGTCACCTTAGTCCTTGACCACATGTATAAGGGTTTGGTCATTAGCATGCCGATGAAGCAATAAAGTGATGACATAGTAGCACAGTGATATTTTGTAGAAGATTGAAACGTGAAAATATATTCGACGTTTTCTCAATAACAAAAAAAGAAAATCTTAATTTCTAATTAGTGTAATATACATTATTAGTAAATACAAAATAACTATTGCGTGCACAAAGAACAATGTGACCAATTAAATATTTTCCGGCAAATAAATGGAATTTTAAAAATCTTCATTCGTCTAGCTAGGTCTGTAATAACGTAAACAAAAAAGGGAGAGGATTTTCTCTATCAAGGGAGCTAACTCCATAACCTTTGCAAAATGTCTACTAAAATTTCAGAAGCTATAAATTAATGCAACGTTTTATGTTTTAAATAATGTGGGTTCGAATCTCACACTGGGCGATGTGTGTGTTTATGAGTGTAACACCTAAGCTTCACGCGGTTCTGGCAGAAGGTAATGGCGAACTTCTGCTGACTCTTTCGCCACAACTTTCTCTCTCTCTCTCTTTCCTCCTGCATCTAACAACTTACCTGCGAAAGACCGGTGTGTGTGTGTGTGTGTGTGTGTGTGTGTGTGTGTGTGTGTGTGTGTGTGTGTCTGTGTGTGTGTGTGTGTGTGTGTGACTTGTTGAATGCTGAGTAATGTCTTAACTGTATTACTTGTATTTACGTAGTTTATTTTCTGTACATTTCCAGCATACTTCAGAGACGACAAATATAAACTGACATGTATAAAGATTGACACTACTTAATATTAAAGTACATTGTCTCCCTTGAATTCATATATTATTTTTTTGTAGATTTGAAGTCTTCTAATTGTAAAAAAAACACGACAAATGAATATAGAATGTCTAAAATATGACATTCTATGATATTAGATTTATATATTTTGTTCTTTCATTAATATTTCCTTCGCCCTAAAACTTTTGCTTTTATTGCCAATTATATATTTTTAAATTACAGTTGATTCTTTCCCTAACTTGATTTACAATTATCTCAGTTTGTAGGATATTAATTCATTCAACTGAAGGGAAGGTTAACTCTTCACATATTACGAGGTTTCATAGAAGACAACTTAGCCCACAATACCTCAATCGAGCTACATGAAAAATAGGGAACACAACGATATACAGATCACTTTTAATTCTAAATTGTTATGTTGTAAAATTCATTCCTCACCGCTCAAGATTTATATTGTTAATCTTGTTTAGCGGCTTCATGTAAATTTTTCTCCTTTAATTTTATCCAGCTGGCTTCATTAGTAGCTTTCACCATTTAGCTTCAGGAGTCCATTTACCTAGATTATCTTATCTAAACTGAGATATTACCCATCCATGTACATGGATTTAGTATGAAAAGCCACTCTGGATCTTTTTCGTTTTCTTCCAAACACTTGAAGATTTATATTTATATACATTTAGAGTAATATTATTTTCTTAATCTCAGGCCATGCTTTCGATTAGCTAGAAATAACAGCCAAAATGAAAGGAAAACACATGGAATGTTAATTATGAAGAAATAAAACAATATTTTTTTCGAAGAATTCTCATGTTTTGTTCATGTGGTGCCACATAAACTCGCAAGGTCCAATGTAGAACGATGAGTGCAACAGTGTCGTTTATTCCATCGTTTGAGACAGGCCCAAATTCTTTCTCCTTGTTGGGTATGGATCTTGTCTTGCGAGTTTACAAAGTTAGTGCTGCGCTTCACCATTCTATGGCGAAAGCGTTAGCATGGTATCTCAGGAAAATGCGAGTATGCGTACCACAGATCACTGAATAATTGTTCCCGGCAGAATTGATTGTCGAAAGCAATCTTCGACTGTGTCACAATTACAAGAAGACACAGTGAAAAGGAAAAAAAGAATCTTCTCATGTTTCGCGACATACACTGGCGAAAACCCACATTCGCGTAGTATCCGGAGCCCGGTTGTTGTGTTTTCGTCTCGAAAATACAGTTTGGTTTGCTTCAACAATTCTGCCAGAACTATCAACCTTCACTGGATTGCCGAGCAAATCTTTTGTGCAACTCTCCCGTAAATAATTTCTATAGTCTACTACAGTAGTGATACAAATCCCTAATTCCTACTTATAAGAACCTAGAAGTTGTCAATTCTCTCACCCACACCAATCTGGATAAACAAATGATACACTGTAGTTGCCATGACAACAAACAGCTTTGACTTCCGCTGCGAAAACATTGGTTAAAATTCAATGGCTAAAAACATGTAACTTTTAATACTTCTAACTTCAATTTTTAAAATTAATTTTTCGAAAGAAAAAAAAAATGAATACAATTTTCGTCAGCAGCGAATAAAACTACGTAAAAAGACGTTTTTTAAAAACTTTTCAGATTAAAATTTAAGAAAATACGAGCGGCTGGAAGAAAAGGCAAAAACAGATCCTACATTCCCCTCATCCATATTCTCAATGTTTACCTATTGTTGTATTCCGAACAAACAGTGATCTTCCCGTTAAAACAGGCAAATTAATAATAACTGTGGATGTTATCCACAATCCTCAGCATGGAAGCATAGGGGTCAACTGGTTAAAGGCATTGAGTTCTTTTTCTCGATGTCTCAATGTTTTCTTTTTACTAACGCCACTAGGGATTAATTTGACGTTGGCAGTACTTGAACTCACAAAAGTGAGAGGCAGAATTATCTCTAGATGCTAACACTCTAGAATTATCTCTAGATGCTAAAATCTCCAAGAAGTTAAGGAGATTTTAGGTATAATTATACTAATGTGTCCATCTGTTTCAATTTAATTAAATTCTATGTCTCTGTGCAGCTGAAGATTGCTCTACATTTAAATTGATGTAATGATTGTATTGTTAAATTAAATGGAGTTGCATGAAACGATCGTACTGCATTACTTCTGGATATCCTTGCTGCTTATTTTGATTTTAATCACCTTACTTTGAAATTGTATGGATAATACCGTACTAAATTCTGGTGCCTCAACTTAAGTACCATATTCATCCGAATCTAAATGTTTGCAATATATATATATATATATATATATATATATATATATATATATATATATATATATATATATATATATATATATATATATATATATATATATATATATATATATCGCATGCGTACGAACAGCCATGCTACATGGCAGTGAAACATGGGCTGTAACTGCTGAGGACATACGTAAGCTCGCAAGGAATGAAGCCAGTATGCTCCGTTGGATGTGTAATGTCAATGTGAATACCCGTCAGAGTGTAAGTATCTTGAGAGAAAAGCTGAACATAAGAAGCATCAGTTGTGGTGTGCAAGAGAGACGATTGCGCTGGTATGGACATGTGGTGAGAATGGAGGAGGATAGCTGCGTGAAAAAGTGCCACACCCTAACAGTTGAGGGAACCCGTGGAAGAGGTAGGCCCAGGAAGACCTGGGCTGAGGTGGTGAGGCAAGACCTTCGTACATTGGGCCTCACCGAGGCGATGACTACTGACCGAGACCTTTGGAAATGTGCTGTGCGTGAGAAGACCCGGCAAGCCAAGTAAGATCGTTGCCAGTGCCCCTGGACTGGCTCTTGTGCGGGTGGCACATGAGATGCACCATTTTGAGCGTGGCCGTTGCCAGTCCCGCCTGACTGGCTCCTGTAGGATTTTCGAGCGAGATTGTTGCCAGTGCCCCTGGACTGGCTTGTGCGGGTGGCACATAAAAGACACCATTTCGAGCGTGGCCGTTTTCGTGCGGGTGACACGTAAAAGCACCCACTACACTCTCTGAGTGGTTGGCGTTAGGAAGGGCATCCAATTAGATTGGAGCCTGGTGTTGCCATCCGGTTTCACCAGTCCTCAGTCAAATCGTCCAACCCATGCTAGCACGGGAAGCGGACGTTAAACGATGATGATGATGATGATGATGATATATATTAGAAGATTTGGAGGTTATGTACTGGAATTATATATTAGAAAAAAATAAGATACTCAGATATGTGTAAATGTACAACCATCCAGATATCTGAGTACCTTATTATTTTTTCTAATATATATATATATATATATATATATATATATATATATATATATATATATATATATATATATATATATATATATATATATTTCTTTATAAGTAGCAAGTAGCATTTCGTCTGTCTTTGCGGCGTTCCGAATAGTACAGATTCCACCGATGTTGATTTTGTTTTTCGTCCTTTCGGTGTCGATAAAATAAAGTAGCAGTTGAGAAGTGCGGTCGATGTAATCGTCTTAGACCCTCCCCCGAAATTGGTGGCCTTGTGCCGAAACTTGAAACCAACAATTTCGTATAACTTCAGTAAGGCCAATAAATCCTGAAACTACTTAGCGGAGTTGTTTCCCTTGACATTCCTCAATGTCGTAGTAATTGATTATTGTTCATATATTATATTTTGCAGCACACGAGGAGTTACCTGATCATGGTGATGTGATGACAATGATAATGATGATGGCCTTTACGATGATGATGATGATGATGATTATGACGACAATGATGGTGGTGTGACTTACACGACGACGCTGACGAAAACGTAGACGACAATGTCAAAGATGAGGTTACCACCAGCACCACCACCACCACCACCACCACCACCACCACCAGCATCCACCACCACCGGCACCAGCACCAGCACCAGCACCACCACCGCCGCCGCCGCCGCCGTCGTCGACGTCATCCTTGTTACTTTCTTATTTCTTTCTTCACATTATTTTTCGAGTCTGAAAATTTCGTATGTATGTATTTCTATCACACTCAACTTTCCTGGTGTTTGTGGTTGTAATATTCCATCGATATAAACTCTTATGAAATAGCTTCGGAGCGTTGTCAGTTGTTTCCTGTCTTGTATTTACTTTTCGGTCCAGGAACTTCTCAGCTTTAACCTTTTTATGTCGTATCCGTATCTTGTAACAGGGTGGCTGGCACATTTATACTTATAATCTCATTTCTATCATGTAATCTTTAATGTTAGTCTGACTCGACAGTAATATACTCTTTCCGAATATTCTCTTTCATTTCTGAGTTGTATCTGAAGAATATCATCTACTCCTTACTATTCACAGGGCTGGTTCCGATCCACTACTCTGACTTTAATGTCCCCTGTTACTCGAAACTTTGTGACCGAATCCGAGCGTTAGTTTGTTAGGAATACATAAGCGTAACCATCAACAACTTGTAGCGGGTTTCTCTGAAGAATACTATTTGATAAGTGTCGATAGCGACGATGAGCGGTACCCATTCTATAGTTACAGAAAACTACAGACTAGGGAAGACATAAACAGACAGTAGAGGTTGCCAGATATGTCATGGTAATTGCTACAAACGAAATTGGCATCCAACTATTTTGTTAATGCAAAACAAAGTGTATGTCCTGATCTAAGTGGTAGCTTTTAAACATTAAAAAAACCGAAGCCGTTGTTCCATCAGCCTGGACTAGAAATGTGACAGGGGAACAAATCAACATTTCTGATTTAAATGAACAGTGACAGGTTATTTTCTATTCTATTTCAGGCACATGTGTGAAGGCTTTTCAGCGTCATGCTATCCGAAAGTTTGAACAAAGTGGTAAACTAAATAGTGTAGTCTTTAACGCCTGCTTAAGCAGCTATACCGATTATCATGAAAAATGGTAGGGTAGTGCTTCCTAAGGTGCAACAACTTCGAAATAGACTTTACAAGTACAGAAGTTATTTGAGACGGGATTGTCCAAGACGCTCGCAGAGCGAAGAAACAGATCTGCGTGCACTCGTTTAGTATCCGGGAAGTGCTGACTAGTGGAGACATGTTGAACGCCTGCTGTCACATATGAGATGAATCCGGATATCATTCGATACTTTATGCTTGATTTGCATCATTTCCTTAATCTGCCACCATGTTAACAAATAAAAGAAACCGTCATTATAATCATCGTTGTTGTTGTTGTTATTAAGATGTATGTGGAACAAAATCCTAGATTTGATTTTAGATTTTAAAAAAAAAAGGCAATTAAAAAAAGAAACAGAGAGCCGAGGATCAAGCGATAATAACAAATAACTTGAGTAAAAATGTATATGGGGGAGAATGTGTCAGAAGAATATAGAATCTGTGAAACTTGGAACGAGACAATGGCAAACGTTGTTGTAGAATGTGCCAAGTTGGCAGAGGAAGAATATAAGAAATAGAGGCACGACCAAGTATTGAAACCTTTATACTGGAAGCTTTGCCAGAAATGGAGATTTGAAAATGGTTCTCATGGCAAGAACATCGGGTCGAAAGAGTACTGAAGTCGGAAAATTGTAAGATTCCGTGGGACTTTCCTATTCAAACGGACAAGAAGTTAGAAAATACTAGACCAGACATAACAATAATTAATAAGGAAAAGCGAAATTGTCTACTAATTGATCCATTATGTCCATTTAATTCCAGGATTGTAAACAAAGAAGATGGGCAAAAGGCAATCTACGACAGAATAAAGGCAACACCACAGGAGAACGATAGCGACATTATTTGCAACCTTAAAAAGGCTGATCGATGGAAGTTGAACCAAGAAACGAAAAATGTGAATGATATTCTGAAATACATCAGAACAAAAAACATCACAGAAACAAACAACGTGATCAAGGTAGCAAGTATTGTTGTAGCAGAAAATATGGATGTTGATGTCAAGAAAAAGAAACATAATGGGAGTGACAAAAGAAAAGATCTATGGCGGAAAAGAAGAATCCAGGCAGGGTTAGATATGCTCTCGAAGGAAATTTCGGTGTTAGACCGAAATGAGAAAGTGGGAGCTTAAAAGCGAACAAAAATATAGGGCGCTGATAAGGAAGTATAATATTGAAAGAAAAGGCCTGAAAGTAGTAATGGGTTGGCTGAAAGAGCGCCTCGTTGCAAAGAAATCAAAGATGGTAAGATACAACCAGAGTAGATCAGAAGTGATTCTACGAAGAAATAAATGGAGAGTACAGATGAAAAGTCGATACCAGATAACATTTGAAAGTTAAAGGTTTTGGAGTGACATCTGGAGCAAAGACAAATAGCACTGAATGGTTGCAAGAATTGAAACAAACAGTAGTCTGTCCAAAACAGGCAGAACTAGTCATTTCAGTTAGGGAAGTGAAGGAAAAAAAATGAGCAACTGGAAGGTTCCGGGACCAGATGGAGTTCAAGGCTACTCGATCAAAAGATTTGGTGAATGTCATGCACGAATAGCTGCGCAACTCAACACCTTGTTATGTGTCGACCAAGTAACACCAGAGTGGTTGACAATGAGTAGGACAGTGCTGTGCTTCAAAAACATCGAAAAAAGAAATATGGTAGACAATTACCGGCCGATATCCTATTTGCCACTTAAGTGGAAATTATTGACTGGAGTAGTCGCAGAGTCAATATACAGACATCCGGAAAAAAATGGAGTCTTGCCGCATGAGCAGAAGGGTTGCAAGCGTAAGTGTAAAGGTATCAATGATCAACTCCTGATAGACAAAACTGTACTTAGAGACTGCAAGAGAAGGAAAAGTAACTTAGCGATGTCATGGATCGACTATCATAAGGCGCACAATATGATCCAATATTCTTGGATTATGGCGTGTATGAACCTATTTGGTATTGCATCGAATGATGAGTGATTGCTTGGAAAACGTATTAGAGGAAAGCGAATTAGAGGACGGACCTGACAGCATATGGAAGAAGTTTAGAGACAATAGAAATCAGGTGAGACATCTTACAAGAGGACTGCCTGATCTTTGTACTCTGCATCATACCACTAACAAAGGTTGGGTATGTATTCAAAACACGCCAATAAGAAGTCAAACATTTGTTATTCATGGATGACCTCAAACTTTATGGTAAAGATAAATCCCTTGTTGATACGGTGTATAACTTCAGTGTTGATATTAGAATGGATTTCGGACTGAGAAAGTGTGGTGTGTTAGTATTGAAGAAAGGCAAAATCAAATGTATGGACGGGCTAACGATACCGTCGGGGAGGTTATGAAGCAGATAGGAGAGACGGGCTATAAGTACTTGGGGATTTTGGAAATGGATAAATTGATGGAGAAAGAAATGACAGAAAAATTTAAGGTAGAGTACTTGTGCAGACTGAGGCTAATCCTTAAGTCGAAATTAAACGGACGGAATAAGATTGAAGCTTCAACACCTGGGCGGTTTCACTTCTTAGATATGGAGCAGGAGTAGCCGCATGGACAGTAGACGAACTAAACAACTTAGATAGAAAGACAAGGAAGTTGCTAACTAGATATGGGTCACTCCACCCCAAAAGCGACACAGACAGACTGTATGTACCAAGAAAAAGAGGGGGGGGGAGAGGACTTATTGGATGCGAACACAGCATTAGAGCAGAAGTAAACAACATAACATGGTATGTAAAAAATGCCACAGAACCACTATTATTGGAAGTAAGACGATCAGGTTTATGTAGGATGGAAGATTGCAAAGATAAAGCACTATACAAGGACTTGAGAATAAATGAAACTGAAAATAAAGAAAAGAATGCATGGGCAATTTCATAGGGATGTTGAAGATAAGGCAGACAGAGAAAAAGATGGCTATGGATGACTAAAAGTGATTTAAAACCAGAAACGGGGGCTCTTATCCGTGCTGCCGAAGAGCAAACATTAAGAACGAATTACATCAAATACAGAATAGACACATCAGAAAGTAATAATCTGTGGACAAAACGGTGAAACCGTATGGCATATTACCAGCCAATGTACGCCACTAGCCCAGAAAGAAAATAAAAGATGTCATGACAATATAGCAAAGATTGTCCTTTGGACACTTTGCAACAAATATGGCCTTGACAGAACAAAAAAGTGGTACGAACATAAACCCAAAGCCATCCTCGAAAATGATGATACAAAGATACTATGGGATTTTATGATTCAGTGCGACCACGAGATAGAGAGTAGGAAGCCGGACATAGTCTTAATTGAGAAAGAAAACAAACTATGCTGGATCATAGATATAGCATTCCCAGCTGACAACAAGGTATGCGATAAGTAAGGAAAGTCGAGAGATATGACAGGTTAGCTTGGGAGGTTAAACAGTTGTGGTCGAGGAAAAAGGTAGCAGTAGTACCATTAATTGTCGGAGCCCTGGGAACAGTGAACAAAAATCTTGAGAAGTACATGGAACAAATAGGGGCTGCAATAAGGGTGGAGCACTTGCAGAAAACAGCACTGCTTGGAACCGCTCGAATACTCCAGAAGGTACTCGAAAAATAAGATGTGTTGCCTTAGTTCACTGATAGCAAACAGCTGACACTGTAATACATCTCCAGGGTTAGAAGCTGTGCAAAGGCAATCAATAATAATAATAATAATAATGATAATAATAATAATAATAATAATAATAATAATAATGATAATGATAATAATAATAATAATAATAATAATAATAATAATAATAATAATAATAATAATAATAATAATAATAATAATAATAATAAGAAGAAGAAGAAGAAGAAGAAGAAGAAGAAGAAGAAGAAGAAGAAGAAGAAGAAGAAGAAACAACAAAAGCTATAAAACAAATGAAATCCAAACTAAAACTAGAACAGCAACGAACCATGATAAAACGATGGCAAGAAAAGCCCCTACATGCTAAATACTGGGCTAAACTAAATGCGAAAGAAATAGACAGAGAAAAATCCCAGCAATGGCTGAGAAGCTCAGGACTAAAAGCAGAGACTGAAGGATTTTTAATTGCTGCACAAGACCAAAGCCTCCCCACCAGAAATTACCAAAAACACATAATGAAAAGAAATATAACAAGTAACTGTAGAATATGTGGAGATGGACAAGAAACAATAAATCATATTATCTCTGGCTGCCCAGTCCTGGCTAAGAAGGAATATATTCACAGACACGACAGAGTTGGGACCTATATACACTGGAAGCTATGCCAACACTATGGAATAACAACAGAAAAAAGATGGTATAAACACACGCCAGAAAATGTCACAGAAAACGAGAAACCAACCATACTTTGGGATATGCCAATACACACAGATAGAGAAATTAAGGCAAATAGACCAGATATAGTTGTCAAAGATCATGAAGAAAAAAAATGCTTTCTAATTGATGTATCAATACCAGCAGATGACAACGTTTCCCTAAAAGAAATGGAGAAACTTTCAAAATACAAAGACCTGGAAATAGAGGTAACTCGAATGTGGAATCTAAAAACAGAAACAATTCCTATCATAGTAGGCGCCTTAGGTATAATAAAAAAATATTCAGACAAATACATAACAAAAACACCAGGAGTTACAAATATATATAACATACAGAAAATTGCACTACTGGGCACTGCACACATCCTACGCAAAACACTTTCAATACAGTAACCATAAGAGCATCACAGCAAACCACAGCACATACCCAAGGCACACAGAGCTGCGTTCGGTAGTGAAGTGAAAGTACGTTATAAAAATAAACTACTGAACAACAACAACAACAACAACAACAATAATAATAATAATAATAATAATAATAATAATAATAATAATAATAATAATAATAATAATAATAATAATAACAACAACAATAATAATAATAAATCCATTCCTGAATTTTAAAAAGTCTTGAGCTGGTACAGGTGTCTGATGAAATATCAAATTTTATTAGAAGATCAATGAAAAACTGGAATACAGAGTTAATTTCATGTGGAAAATTTTTGGTGAGGGTTAACATCAAGAGAGGCATATTTCAAGGAGATAGCCTATCACTGTTGCTGTTTTTGATTTGAAAAGTGGAGGAGAATTAAATCATCTGTTATGCATGAATGATTTATAGATCTTTGGAATGACCAAACGTGAAATAAATGGCCTAGTTTCAATAGAGCAGATATTCAGCAAGGATATCAGGATGGAATTTGGGATTAAAAGGTGTGGTATGCTTATAATACAAAGGGGCAAAGTAAGTGTCGTCTGATGGTGGAGAGCTATCCAGCGGTGAGAAAATCATGGATGTTAAGACTAATGGATATAAATATCTGACGATGTTAGAATACATCTAAATCAAGGAAAGTGAAATGAAAGAAAGCTTTAGGTGAGAATATTTCAGAAGAATCAGGTTAGTTATGAGAAGTAGATTCAATGGAAAAAACGAAATCAGGGCAATGAAACGCTGTTTCCTTAATGCAATACTGCGCAGGTATTGTTAGGTGGACAACGAACGAGCTTGAGGAAATGGACAGGAAAACTGGAAAAGTAATGACAATTAACAAGGAACTACACCAAAAAGCGATACTGACAGAGTGTATGTGCCAGAAACAGGGGTTGAAGAGGTTTCATGGGATGCAAGATCTATGTTGTCAATGTGAAGAACAGTGTGGGGTGGTACATCAAACAACGGAGTGAATCCTTGCTTGCTGCTGTTATAATTAACAATAGAATACCTACCGAAAACGTGATGAAGCCACAAACATTTAAGAAACAAGATGAAGAAGAAAGAATAAACAACTGTAATAGTATGGACTATGAGGAGAGTGTCTGCATTCCAGTAGTCGTAAGGGCAGTCGGAGCAAGAACAACCAAGTTCGAGAAATATACTAGTTGGAAGTTTTTGGTTCTGTACCGCAATCAATTTTCCAGATGTCTCAATTTCGAGTCATGCGTTTCTTGGGACGATTGTCTTTTTGCTTGTTTTTCTCCAGTATGTGCAGTTTTTTTTATTAATATCTTATTTTAGTATTAGTCATGTATGAATTTTTATTACTATTCTTTGAGTATTCTGTTGTGATAACAAAAAAATAGAAACAAAAATATGCCAGCATCATAGAAAGCCATAAAAAGACGAAAAGTTGACACAGCAGAAATGGGAGAGGATTTTTGGCACAAGCGGTGATGAAAAATCTGAATTCGATGGCTTTTAACTGGGGTTTAGATTGTAAGTAATAATCTTTCGTTATTGTTAATTTCATAGTGGTGTTTAACCTTAAATATGCTTTGTTGGCTTCTTTTCGTTTTATAGGTTTCTTTTTTTATATATACTTGTGTAGCGACTATTATATAATCATGTTGTTATTTCTTTTTTCTAAAATAAGTAGTTCAATTAATGACTTAATTAATAATCAACATGTTAATAGTTGACATGTAAATATAGATTTCTGTCACAGAACGTTTCTACCAAATTACCCTTTGCAAAAATATAGAGTGTAATTTATATACGTGGAAACAAAGTAACGAAAGCAATAGCTTTACATAATGATAGCTTATAATCATAAGAATGTTTTCTTATACTTGCACAAGGTTACAAAATATAGGAGTAGGATACGTGCATTATATCGTTATCAATAAATGACTAATCTTTTGTTTTAGCTACACTCAGTATAATGAGAAGTAAAATCGATCTCGTTTTGGCGCTTATATTAACAAAAGGGAACAACTGATTAAATGTACCCCAATTGGCAACTGTCATGTATTATATTGACCCATGAAGAATGAAAATTATTCTGCTTCGGTAGAAATTGAACACCATACGTTCTGTTGTAACCATTTCCTTGTGGTGTCTTTACCGTTTGAAATAATATATGTGCTTCACTAACTTTTCTAGAAAAACTATACATTACGACAGAAGGGCAATTCCTTCGCTAGAGACAAACTTTACGAACAAACTCACTCTCTCTCTCTCTCTCTCCTCTCTCTCTCTCTCTCTCTCTCTCCCTCTCTCTCTCTCTCTCCCTCTCTCTCTCTCTCTCTCTCTCTCTCTCTCTCTCTCTCTCTCTCTCTCTCTCTCTCTGATTCTCTCTGATTCTCACACACATGCACGATCATAAAGAAAAAAAAAAGAAATATGAAAATACATAGAAATAAATGTACACAATTTTTGATTCAGAAAGAAATCAATATTTAAGATGTAAAGATATTTACAACTTACAGTTCATCGTGATGTCTTCAAAATCAGCTTGCACAACACTGCACACGTGACAGTTTTTATAATAATTTTCTAGCGCTTTGATTTTTTTTTTACTTCTGTTTCTTTTGCATAAAATTGTTTTGTAGAGGTTTTCTAGTTTATTTTTCTCTGAAGCAATAACAGTGATAACATTCAACCAGTGATGGTAAATATTTTACAGAAATCAAAGACAGAATTTTAGTTCAGTCTGTGATATTTAAGAAAAAATAAAATCTTGTATAACTCCATATTTTTATAGTTATTTGTTGAAATATTATTCTTCCTTTTCTATTACATTTTATTTTGCTTGCAACGTATTACACTCTACATTATAATCAAAACGGTTAGCTACTCTAGTTTACGGTGAGAACAAAGAAGGCTCTTTTACATCTGCCCCAAAGTATTTTTTTTTCTTTAGCACAATTACTCTTGCAAATGTAGACTATCACTGTCATCTAAAATTATTCTAACAAGAATGAAAGACAGATCTTTGAATTTGGCTTCTGCCAATTTCTCTTTGAAACTATCAAAGCCTCGAATAATTCGGTGTGAATGTTTAAACAATTTTGTCTGGGATTCTACCGATTCTGCTATTCACTGCCATTAGAGGAAGAAGAAGAAGAAGAAGAAGAAGAAGAAGAAGAAGAAGAAGAAGAAGAAGAAGAAGAAGAAGAAGAAGAAGAAGAAGAAGAAGAAGAAGAAGAAGAAGAAGAAGAAGAACAACAACAACAACAACAACAATAACAACAACAACAACAACAACAACAATGACAACAACAACAGCAAAACAACGGTAATAATCCCTTCTACTATAAGCACAGGGCTTGAAATCTTAGGGGAGCGGGCAATCGATTACATCGACCACAGTGTTCTTATTGTATCAACCTCGAAAGGGTAAATGGTAAAGTTGACCTTGGTGGCATTTGACTTCAGAACGTAAAGAACCGGGAGAAAGACACTAATCGTTTTGTTCGACGCTCAAACGATTCTGTCAGTTTGCTGACTTCATTGTAATAATTGCATAAACCACTGAGCAGTTTTGCGGGGCTTTCGCTCCTTCTCCTATCAGCTATATCCACAAAATCTGAACGTGCATTCGACATTGCATTATAGTCTCCCACTAGAACTAAACAAGATGACGTTCCCAGAAAAACCTCCAGACACAGGAAGAAATCCGGCTCTCCACCTCTGTCTGTGCATAAACCGCTGCTAGTCTGAAGTCATCCCTTCGCTACTGCAGACATCACAGACCACCAGCTTACCTTCTGGTAAATTGGTAAGATGGTCTATATCGAACAGCTGTGCCTCCTATTCGCCGCAAATCTCGTATCCTTTGAAAATGGGCATAAAGAGTTGTGGATGAGAAAATCTGATCTCGGTGATGGCCATTGCATCTATAACTCGGGACACGAGGTCGTTTGGCATGAGGTCCTGTTTTCCAGATGATTCAAGGCTACGTACATTCACACCACCTGTTCTGAGCACAGCTATATTGTTCAAGAAAAGAATTAATTTATTCCTTTGGTAGGACAGGTGTTTCTTTTTTCATGTTAGCTCTTCTTCCCACGAGAAGTACTTTATATAATCTTTTGTTCATATTTCCCGTGGAGTCTCCCACTTCTTTGGACTAACTATTTTTTAAAATGGTATATGGTTTGCGAAATTTGAATGATTTTTTATATATGGTGGAATGCTATTACTTAATGTGATGTAGTTATAGTGTATGATACTTTTATTTTAATGTATGTAATTCACTAGCGTTTTATTGTTTGCTTTTGTAGCTATGCAGTTAATGATTTCTTCTTTTCTGTTCATGTTGAATGATGTTTCCTGATTGTTAGTGAGTGTATGGATTTGGTAATGGTATCTTGTGACAGCAGTGGTGGGGATAATGATCTTCATAATGCTGGTGTAACTACTGTTCCACTTGGTGTTAATACATTGTTATTTGAAGGCAATTTTCCCATTTATTTATATCGCCCTGTTTTCAATTAGGCAACCTTTTGTTCCCTTATTTTTCCTTTGTTAATGTTGGCCTTTTGGTTTCCACCCCGTCACCTTCGCAACATAAGATGTCTATGTGGTGTGAATTGGACAGGGTCATTTCTAAGTGTGTTTTGTGGTGTTGTGCTATAATTGTTGTTGTTTTAGTGTTTTCTGTTGCTGTTTTTATTGCTGCTGTCTGCGATACGGTGGTCTTTGATGTCGGTGTATTTTCTGCTGTTTTAGATGTTTTTGCTTCCACACAAGTTATCCTTCGGTTTTCTGCCCTCAATGGCCACGTATAGTTTTATTCCGTCTAACAGGGATCCTTAATATAGTCAAGGGAAATAACCCATCTTCGTGAATTATCTGGTATAAATCAAATTGAGCATGCTTATTTCTTAGTATTTGAACTGTTAGAGTTATTTTCGCAAATTATCCAGTACAATGTTTTAACAAGTAAATAGTAGGCGCAGGAGTGGCTGTGTGGTAAGTAGCTTGCTTACCAACCACATGGTTTCGGGTTCATTCCCACTGCGTGGCACCTTGTGCAAGTGTCTTCTACTATAGCCTCGGGCCGACCAAAGCCTTGTGAGTGGATTTGATAGATGGAAACTGAAAGAAGCCCATTGTATATATGTATATATATATATGCATGAGTGTGTATATGTTTGTGTATCTGTGTTTGTCCCCCCAACATCGCATGACAACCGATGGTGGCGTATTTACGTTCCCGTAACCTAGCGGTTCGGCCAAAGAGACCGATAGAATAAGTACTAGGCTTCCAAAGAATAAGTCCTGGGGTCGATTTGCTCGACTAAAGGTGGTGCTCCAGCATGGTCGCAGTCAAACAAGTAAAAGAGTAAAACATTATTTTCCTAAATAATATTTTCGGTTAGTGATTTATTCACGAATATACCAACATTAGCGCTGCTGAGGGTAATATTCTCTGGGAACGCACAACTGCTCTTTTCAGAGTTATTTACTTTGAATTGTTATTATCTCATATCTGATTAGCCTGTTATTAGTAACATGTTTCACGATTTTAGCATACATAACTTAATATTTCCTCATAAAATCTGTATACTCTGGGAACGTATTAAAGCCCTTTTAGGGGCTACTTTATTTGAATTCTTACTATAGGGAAATTAATTTCATGGTATTAAATAACTGACTTCACAGTTTGCGTATTCATAACTTACTGGGAATTCCTAAAAACAAGATCTTTTGTAAGACAGTTCGGTATTCTCTGTAAATGTACAAAAACTGTTTTAAGAGCTACATACTTTGTATTGTTGTTATTGAACTAGCGAAACAATTATGAGAACGGAACCAAGTGACAAGCCCTGATTTCCCACGAATTACCGGGTACGTCAGCTAGTAAAACACACACACACACACACACACACACACACACACACACACACACACACACACACACACACACACACACACACATATATATATATATATATATATATATATATATATATATATATATATATATATATATATATAAATAGTTATCGCCAAGCCAACATGGCAGTCCCAAAATTAGGACGAAAGCTGCCGTGAATTAGCTCCAAGAAGCCATCGCCTCTAGCTAGCTATGTGACACACGAAACCTGTGTCCTTTATAACCTTCGAACAGGGGAGGTCAGCAGTGTCCCCCTGCTGGTTTGGCATCTGCAGACTAGTTTCAGGGTGTTGCCCCTTGTCAATGCAGAGCAGCCAAGCCCTAGCCAGGCGGCGCTGCTGACTATCTGCTCGAAGGTTATTTATCTAATTTCAGTGGAATCTATCCACTGGTTTTCAGAAATAGAGTTATTAATATTTCTAAGTCTCTCTAAAGGAGACTACGGCAGCAAAGGACACAGGTTTCGTGTGTCACATAGCTAGCTAGAGGCGATGGCTTCTTGGAGCTAATTCACGGCAGCTTTCGTCCTAATTTTGGGACTGCCATGTTGGCTTGGCGATAACTATTAATTTCCAGTACCGCTGCCGTAGTCTCCTTTAGAGAGACTTAGAAATATTAATAACTCTCTCTCTCTCTCTCTCTCTCTATATATATATATATATAGATATAGGCGCAGGAGTGGATGTGTGGTTAGTAGCTCGCTTACCAACTACATGGTCCAGGGTTCAATCCCACTGCGTGGCACCTTGGGCAAGTGTCTTCTACTATAGCCTCGGGCCGACCAAAGCTTTGTGAGTGGATTTGGTAGACGGAAACTGGAAGAAGCCCGTCGTATATATATATGTATGTATGTATGTATGTATGTATGTATGTATGTATGTGTATATGTTTATGTGTCTGTTTGTTCCCCCAGCATCGCTTGACAACCGATACTGGTGTATTTACGTCCCCGTAACTTAGCGGTTCGGCAAAAGGGACCGATAGAATAAGTACTAGACTTACAAAGAATAAGCTCTGGGGTCGATTTGCTCGACTATAAAGGCTGTGCTCCAGCATGGCCGCAGTCAAATGACCGAAAGAAATAAAAGAGTAATATATATATATATATATAAAGGGCATTATTACAGAAAATAATAACGCCACACTGGACTTCTCAAAATAACCACATTTAGTACCTAATGCGAGGAAAAAACAACCAACAGAAGACGACCAACTTTCTTTTAAATAAACTTAACCTTGTATCGGCCGATTTCGCGATTACTAGAATGAATCTAGATTTCGTTCATCAGCACAATATTGTCCCAAATATATATATAAATAAACAGAATTCTCACCTCACCAAAAACGAACACACTACGTATCCGACAGAGTAAAGGGAATGAAGTTTATCTGTATACATCTTCATCAAAGAAGCGGGAATACTTCCGGGTTGCTTCTGGGTACCCATGTGGAGACAGGAATAAAAATTCAACATTGAATATATTCCGTCTATATATTTGATAAATAAATTCAAAAAGGGATAAAACTCTTTTACAAGAATTTTATCAAAAAGCCAGTGTGTAAAAAAAATTCATAAGGGAAATTTCTATTCCCAAGAATCATTCCCTTTACTCTGTCGGATACGTAGTGTGTTCGTTTTTGGTGAGGTGAGAATTCTGTTTATTTATATATATTTTTGGGACAATACCGTGCTGATGAACGAAATCTAGATTCATTCTAGTAATCGTGAAATCGGTCGATACACAGTTAAGTTTATTTAAAAGAAAGTTGGTAATCTTCTGTTGGTTGTTTTTCCTCGCATTAGGTACTAAATGTGGTTATTTTGAGAAGTCCACTGTGTGGCGTTATTATTTTTCTGTAATAATGCCGTTTATATAAATATAAACGAATAATTATATTCTTGGGAATAGAAATTTCCCTTATGAATTTTTTTTACACACTGGCTTCTTGATAAAATTCTTGTAAAAGAGTTTTATCCCTTTTTGAATTTTTATATATATATATATATATATATATATATATAAAATATATAGTTTTAGGGAAAATAACCAAGTTTCAAGAACTCATCGATGAAAATCCACTATCAACATATAGAATTTGATAATTTAAAACAATGATAATTTATGTAAGATGTTTCTTGTATATAATATACATGTTATTATAATGGATGAAGGGATGATTATTGAATGGTTATTATTTTGATATTATGATATTTTTAATAATTTTTCTATCTTTATATAATAAGTATTTCATATTAATTCATTTGGTACTTATTGTTGGTTGAGATATATATATCTAATTATTGTTCTACTTACGATCTGACAATTAGCTATATTTTTGAATAGAATTTATTTTCGATAATTTCAATTGATTTTAATCGATTTAAATTTCTTTTCTATTTGAACATTAGTTATGAAACACGTGTAATCTTTTTATTATATTTATCTTATGATATTTACTTTACTTTATATTATACTCATTTATTGTGCTTTTAATTATTAATTTTTCTATATGTGATAGTGGATTTTCATCGATGAGTTCTTGAAACTTGGTTATTTTCCCTAAAACTATATATTTTTATATATATTTTATCTATAAAGCTCAATTTAATTTTAATTTTTTATAAATTGATTTTAATTGAGTTTTTACCTGTAATTTTGGATTTTGTCCCTAATATTATTATATATATATGTATGTATGTATGTATAGAGAGAGAGAGAGAGAGAGAGAGAGAGAGAGGGAGGAGGAGGAGGAGGAGGATTTGTTTTTGAAAACGTACCTTAATTTGAAAAACGTGTGGTTGTTTGTAAATAAATTTATTTACACACATACCAAACTATTTTCAACAATGTTTTGTTTAACAATGGTACAAATGTATATAAAACAATGGGATTTTGCTGTGTGTGTGTGTGTGTGTGTGTGTGTGTCTGTGTGTGTATGTGTGTGTGTGTGTGTGTGTGCGTGTGAATAAATCTATTTAAAAACAACTACATATTTTTCAAATCCAAGTGCATTAAAAAAAAAAATTGTCCTATATTTTTTCTGTGTGGGAATACTATATATATATATATATATATATATATATATATATATATATATATATATATATATATATATATATATATATATATATATATATATATATATATATATATATATATATATGTATATATATATATTTGTATATACTATGTCTATACTATTATGTCTACGTCTTGACTAATGTTATACGGTAGTATCAAAATGAAATGTTAGTGTGAATATAATATCACCCTGCAATATAATACCTTGTAATTAATGCAGTAATTTCGTCCAGGTTGTTGATATCTTACAGTAATGTCATATTTTAATATCAAACCGACAATAGCACCCCAGTGCAATATGTCATTGGCCTTTAAGGCGGCGTGCTGGCAGAATCGTTAGGGGCAAAATGTTTAGTGGTAATTTCGTCCGTCTTTTCGTTCTGAGTTCAAATTCCGCAGAGGTCAAGTTTGCCTTTCATCCTTTCAGAGTCGATAAAATAAGTAGCAGTTGAGCACTGGAGTCGATGTAATTGACTCATTCCCTTCCCCGAACTTACTGAAAACAAAACAGACTCCAATTACAGCCTATAATATTATACAAGTCGTAATACCATATTGGTTTCAAATTTTGGCAGAAAACCAGCAGTTTGGTAGGAGGGAATAAGTCGATTACTTCAACCCCAGTGCTCAGCTGGTATTTATTCTATCGACCCCGAAAAGATAAAAGACACAGTCGATCGCGCTAAAGATTTTGCTCGGCATGCTAATGATTGTTCCATATTGTGTGATTAAACTAATATTTTACGAGCGTAATTTTGTTCCAGCGTGAAATTCAGTTCAACTCTATCACTTGGATATTTTAGTGAACCAAATACATTTCCTTAGCTGAGCTGGCCACTCGTGTTTTACTGTTTGGATGTTCAGGATGCTGCATTATTCTCGCTTGCCTGGGAGAGCCTAAAGAGGTCGTGCTGTGTCGTTCGTATATAACAAGGACAATGACTACTACTACTACTACTACTACTACTACTACTACTACTACTACTACTACGACTACGACGACGACGACGACGACGACGACGACGACGACGACGAACATACGCACAAAATCCGTCGACGCCAACCATAATAGGGTGGAATTCCTATGTCAAACTTAAATACATGGTCACTAATCTTGATCAGGAGAGGGTAATTTACTTAATTGCTCTAATTACTTGATTAGTTTGTATTTTATTGATTTCAGAAAGACGAAAGGCCAAGTCGATCTAGGTGTGATTTGAACTCAGATCTACACACCACGAGCTATTTTGTTCCATCACATCTTACCAAATCTGCCAATCATATAAAAAAGGTGAAGGGTAGTAGTTAGAGTGGGGAACGTATGATAGTAGTAATGATAGTGGTGGTGGAAATGGTCATGGTGATAGTGATAGCTAAGATGGGTGTGGTGATGGTAGTGGTGGTGGTGGTGGTAGCTGTAGTGGAGGTGGTGGTGGTGGTGGTGGTATTAGAGATAGTGACAATTATGGTAAAGGTGTTGCTGCTGCTGCTGCTTGTGGTAGGTGTGACGGATTAACGAAGAAAAACACACACAAAAAAAAACTCATTAATAATAATAACAAATATAACGTGAACATCAGTTTTATTTAGAACACCAACGCAGGCAACATTAAGCGAAACCCACATCGAATCGAAAAAGGAACGTCTACGCAGTCATCCAACGTGATAGCAAGCCAAATTTTCCTACAGTTATATTATTAAAAACGAGATTTGTTCGATAGTAATATCTAAGGTACACTAGATCACTTAGTGAGACTCCCATCCTCCACCAAAAAAAGAAAAAAAAAAAAACGGTGTGAATATAGCTGGAATGGCCTTGATCGTAGGTCAGGTCAGGTTAGCTGGGTCAGAACAGTCTTCGAAGTCAACAACAGCAACGGCAGCAGCAACAACAGGAATCTCATTTTCTTTGTAAGGGTGCGTCTCTGTCTGTCTGTCTCCCCCTCCCTCCCCTTTTCTCCCTCTCAGAAACAAACAATCAGCGCAAAAAAACAACAAAAAAATTAAATGAAAAAGAAGGAAAGATTTTTCGATGGGTAAACATAGCAAACCAACAAACAAATACATCTGACATAGCCATCTGTCCTCCCACTATGTACCTTAGTAGCGGAAACACTTGAGTGAGGGTGTAAAGAAGCGAAGGGGTCCTAATTAGTAAAATACTGCCAAAATTTTATTGGTGGATAATTACAATACGTCATGTGTCAGTAAAGACGGACGTCCTGCATGGAATGGCAGAAAAACACAGGTGGTTGTATTGGTGGTGATGGTGGTGGTAGTTGTATGATGTTTTTGTTAATGTCGTTAGTGTTATTGTTGTTGTTGTTATTAAGGTGGTGATCTGGCAGAATCGTTAGCATGCCGGGCGAAATGCTTATAGCCATTTCATCCGCCTTGACGTTCTGAGTTCAAATTCCGTAGAGATCTACTTTGCTTCTCATCCTTTCGGGGTCGATAAATTAAGTACCAGTAAAACACTGGGGTTGTTGTAATCGATTATCCCCCTCCCCCACAATTTCAGGCCTTGTGACGATAGTAGAAAGGATTATTATCATTATCATTCAATAAACTTATTTTTATCACATGCTTTCACTTCACTACCGAGCGCAGCTCTGTGTGCCTTGGGTTTGTGCTATGGTTTGTTATGGTGCTTTTATTTTCACTATATTGAAAATGCCTTACGGAGGATGTGCGCAGTGTCAACAGCGCTATTTTCTCTATGTTATATATATTCGTAAGTCCAGGTGTTTTGGTTATGTATTTGTCTGAATATGTTTTAATACTACCTAATGCACCTATTAGTATAGGGACTGTTTCTGTTTTGGGGTCCACATTCGGGTTATTTCTATTTTCAGATCTTTGAATTCTGTGAGTTTCTCCATTTCTTTTAGAGATACATTGTCATCTGTTGGTATTGATACATCGTTTAGTATGCATTTTTTATTCTTGGTGATCTCTGACAGCTATATCCGGTCTGTTAGCCTTAATTTTTCTGTCTGTGAGTATCGGTATATCCCAGAGTATGGTTGCTTCGTCATTTTCTGAGGCCTCTTCTGTGGTGTCTCTATACCATCTTTTTTCCAGTGTATATAGGTCTCAACACTGTCATATCTGTGGATATATTCATTCTTAACCAGAACTGGGCAGCCAGAGACAATATGATTTATAGGTACTTCCACGTCACCACATATTCTGCAGGTACTTATTGTATTTTTCTTTGTTATATGTTTCTTGTTGGGAGGCTTTGATCTTGTGCTGCAATTAAAAATCCATCAGCCTCTGCTTTGAGTCCTGAGCTTCTCAGCCATTGTTGGGATTTTACATTGTCTATTTCTTTTCCGTTTAGCTTATCCCAATATTTTCCATGTAAGGGTTTTTCTTGCCATCATTTTATCATGACACTTTGTTGTTCCAATTTTAGATTGGATTTCAGTTGTTTTACAGTTTCTGTTGTTACCTCTTTTTCTTCATGGTTGTCAGGTACTGTGGAATTCTTTCTTGTATTTTACAGCTTCTTTAAGGACAGAAAGTAATATTTTTGTTTTGCTCGTATTTTGTGGCTATTTGTGCCAGTCTTCTTTGCTTCTGAATTAAGTATTTCTGTAGCTCTATGGTGATTAATTTTTAATAGTTTTCTAGTTGTTTAAGGTCTCTACCACCCTCAGTTTGTTTTATATATAACCTTTCTATGTCAGATTTTGGGTGGTGCATCCTAAATTCTGTCATTATTTTTCTGGTTTTCCTGTCTAGTTTTCTTAGTTCATTTAGAGTCCAATTAAGAATATTGTAGTTGGCACCGTTAGAGTGTTGATAGCTATTATCTTTTTTTTTTTTTGCATTGAGCTCTGTTTTGAGTATTAATCTAACATGCCTACAGTATTCCTTCCTTATCTTGTCTTTCATTTGTATCTAGGACTATATTGTCATATGATTCCTTTTTCAAGAGAGTAGCATGCAATTTGAGGGAAATTTAGCTGTTATTTCTTACAAATCACGTTATCATAAAAAATATTCTCTTTTCATGTTCTGTGCAAGATATTGCTTGTATCAAAAGTATATGTATGCATCAGCTATAAAAATTAGCAAAGAGACATATTCCCTTCATGAAACAAGTGAATCTAGACTTCGCGAGGGACAGTGAGAGGAAGAATGAATAAATTATGAAAATGAGATATTAACAAACTGCACTAAGTAGTAGAGGGGGGAATCCTTAAATATTACGAAATTCAACTGTGTGTACTGAGCCATAGTGGAAGTATTCTAAAACCGTACGTCTCAAACGAAGCCTAAACACCAGTGAATAATCTTCTAAAGAATAAGAAATATCTTGCTTGTTGGTAAAAAGAAATAATCTTGTGAAAGCTGCTTACAAGTAAGTCCCTCACACCATGTCAATTTGAAAGAAATTCTTTGGTGAAATAAAGAGCAATGATAACAAATTTAGACATTCTTTGGAAGAAGACCGTAGTATATCTTATAGCTGTATTACGTTACTTAAGTGAGATTCTATCAGTCAAATATATTACGCTGTACATCGACGTTTCTGGGACAAACAAACAATCAAAAAAAAAAAAAAAAATACGTGTAACATTTTAAACAACTACAGGACAATTATGAATGGATTGATTACTATTATTTTCTATTAAAGTTGTTTTCAACATAATAAGGAGCAATTTGGGAAGAAGAAAGGAACTAAGAACATGTTTCATGCCATAAAAGTGATCACGAAATCATGACATCAACCAATTATATCGGGGTACACAGATATGACAGATATGACAGTATGTGAAGTAGAAAAATTATCGTCGTGAATATTTTAAACACATAGGTATTAAACTTAGGAGGGTGTTCGCGAGTGGCTCCTAGTATAGCCGCGATTTCATCAATATCTTGCGAATTTGTGAATGGGATTTCGAAGCTCAAAACTGTACATTATTTACATTATTTACATTTGACAGATATTTGTCCTCATCTTGTTGGTTAATAATAAGGATCTATTTTAAAACGGGGGCCACAGTATTTTCTTAACGAAACACTTTGAAACTTGGAACACTGGTAGAATGTGTCATATAAAACATCTTTTTCTCTTAGTCTTCTTAAAAGAAAAAAGAAATCCTTAAGTTATTCCATGTTAAAGTTGTCGTATTTCTGTAATTTCAACCAATCACTGACGTCCATTCAGCCGATATACATTAAGTGCCGACTACATAAACAAACGATTCTGAAACAATTCTTTCGGTGATAAAATTATTATTTCCTTGTCAAAAAATGGCTGAAGCATATTGGCAGTAGCTAATAAACCTTTCTATTATAGGCTAACCCTAACCCTAACCCTAACCCTAACCCTAACCGTAGGGTTAGGGTTAGGGTTAGGGTTAGGGCTAGGGTAAAACAGCAAATTTAAAAAGAAAAAAGCAAATAAAACGAAGAAAAAAAAAGAAAATGAAAAAAGCAAATTTAAAATGAAAAAAGCAAATAAAACGAAGTAAAAAAAAAGAAAATGAAAAAAGCAAATTTAAAATGAAAAAAAGCAAATTTAACGAAGGAAAACGAACACACGTGTTGCCTCTCTGCAAATATCAGAAGTTATGGAGATTAAATACGCTTTACACCGCTTAATCAGCCAAAGGAGTAAATGTAAACAACTGAATACTTGTCAGTGATTGGTTGAAATTATCGAAATAAGACAATTTTTTACATGAAATAAATTCGAATACAAAAATATTTTTCTGTTCTATAACACAAAATAGATAAGTATACGAAGTTTGAAAGTCTTTCGGTACCAAAAACACTACGTAAAACATTAATGAAAACTGTGGCCCCCGTTTTAAAATAGATCCAATAATAATAATAATAATAATAATAATAATAATAATAATAATAATAGTAATAATAATAATAATAACAACATTGAAAAATGCCTTAGGAATGAGAACCCAGGTTCAAAATTTCCCCAAGACACCTGATGAAGGCTGGAAGGTATATCAGCCGAAACGTTGTGTTAACAACAAACAAGATGAGGACGAATATCCGTCAAATGTAAATAATGTATATAATTCCTCATCTCTTAAATATAGAACTGAGTTATATATATGTGTGTGTGTGTGTGTGTGTGTGTGTGTGTGTGTCTGTGTAGTTAAAGGAAGGATATAATATCCAGGCAGATACCGAATTTCTCTATATACAATCCCAAGGCTGGTTCCTCCAGATAGTGAGTTTTATGGTAAATTTCCTATAAACTCCCAACCAATGTTAGTTTTTTCTGGGCTACTTAGAGTGTAAACTACAATATATATATATATATATATATATATATATATATATATATATATATATATATATATATATATATATATATATATTATATATATATATATATATATATATATATATATATATATATATATATATATATATATATATATATACATATATATATAAACAATTGCAGCGTGGATGGTGTTTATAAGCCATTTAAAAACACATAAAATAACCGTTAGATTCACTTCAACATTTAAATTTAATTTGTCAAAATACATTCGTCACTTTGAGACCGCGACTTGTTCTCTGACAAAATTCTGTGCAGCACAGAATTTTGTCAGTGAACAGGTCGCGGTCTCAAAGCGACGAAAAATATCATGGCAAATTAAATTTAAATGTTGAAGTGAATCTAACGGTTTTTCTGTGTTTCTTAAATGACTTATGAACACCTTCCACGCTGCAATTGTTTTCGTTCCAGCACACCATCTCAGATCAGGTCAGTTGCTATGCAAGTACATATATATGTGTGTGTGTGTGTGTCTGTGTGTGTGTGTGTGTGTCTCTCTCTCTCTCTTTCTCTCTCTCTCTTTCTCTCTCTCTCTCTCTCTCTCTCTCTTTCTATATCTCTATCATTGTTGAAGCATCAAAAGTACGCGCATGTAAAAATCAAATGTTGATGTTTCACATCTAACACAGAAGTGATGGGAAAGATGTGCTCTCTTAATTTGGAAATTTGCATGGAAGGTATGAAAGTACTATATGTGGTGGGTTGATCGTTTTATTTGTCTTCATAATTTCAATCTGCTAAATCTAATATTTTACGGAGAATTAGTTCTCAGAAAGAGTCACCTGTACAACTGCAACTCCATAAATATATATGAGAGATATTTTCAATTGCATCGCATCACACGCAGAAAAACAACAACATGTATATGTGTGTGTGTGTGTGTGTGTGTGTGTGTGTGTGTGTGTGTGTGTGTGTGTGTGTGTGTGTGTGTGTGTGTGTGTGTGTGTGTGTGTGTGTGAGTGTGTGAGTGTGTGTGTGTGAGTGTGCATGTGTGTGTATGCGTGTATGTATATGTTTGTGTGTGTGTGTGTGTCTGTGTGTCTGTATACACCGATGCACATCTTTCGAAGTCTAGTTAGCTACTTGGAGATGTATTAATTCTCAATTCAGGACGTACGTAGACTTATGATAGTATGAATCTTCACTTGGAACAACTGTGCAGTTTCTCAGGAAGATCAGCAGTTATTCATGCATGCAAGTCACTCCTCTCCACGCTACTAATGTTGTCCACGGGAGGGGCATGAACTGATAGAACTTGGTAATAATAATGTGGAATGTGTTGTACAAGGCCAGCTTCAGCAAAGGTGTTACTTCTTACCATAAAATAGTGCCTCTTCTTCTATCACTCGGAAGGAACGTTTAAGATTTGATCTTAAGAAAGTAAAGAGTGGGAGAAATATCACAAAAATGTTCGTGCGACTCTAAGTTCCTTCAATCCACCGACGACGGGAATGAATTAACAACAACAACAACATTAATCTTCTCTTTATTGGCTACTTGAGCCGAATACGATGCAAAGAGGGGCAGTACAAAAAATGTGTGGGGCTTAGCACAAAAATACGTATATACAATAAAAACAAGAACAGTTAACAACCAAATTGAGAAATTAGAATTCCCCCAAATTGGTGTTAAGGGTTCCACCCAGACCAGCCAAGGAACTCCGCACATTATGGTAAGCCTACCACCAAGGGCACCTCAGTAGGCACCTCTTACCTTTTCAACACATCCGCTTTACAAGCGTACCTTCAGAATAGAACCATTCACATGAGTCATCTTCGTTGCAGCCATCAACCTTTCAACAAAAATTACTGGAGGACAGCATTTCCATCTCCACCCTCACTTTCCTTTTTAAGTGGAACTTGAAAACGTCGACGGGAGCTTGGCCGAAGAGGAAAGTATCTGTCTTCAGTCCTTTCAGCCCCGTCCACCACACTACCTCTGTCGTCATAGCCTCTGAACGAGAAAAACTAAAAGAAGGCGGCGGGACGAGGCTCATGATGGACTCGGCTGATAACCGATCCGTCTTACATGCGTCAACAGCTGTTCAATAAAGCTCCACAAGAGAGCAATACTCGGACACTGGGCGAGTGCATGCAGAACGGTTTCATCGTTCTGTTCACATCTCGAACAGGTCTATCTGGCAGCACTTCCGTGTTTGCGGAAGTTGTCTCAAACCGGCAGAGTTCCCCGGTAACACTGCCAGGTCAGGTTTCTGGAAATTATCCATTAGCCCCGTCCCGAAAGTTCTCTGGAAAAGACAAGTTAGTTGATCCCTCTCGACATTACCCGGAGGACGTCGTCGCTCTTTCCCGTCACTAATTCCCTACAATATTCCAATGTGGAATTTCCACCGACCGCATTGCCTGACTGGCAGAGGTCTGCGAGTGTTTGCCGAAACCCCAGGAGTCAAGTGCTCTTTCTCGGTCTATGTTTGATCCAGAAAAGTGTCTCCGTCAATGAGAAAAGCTGCAGAAAATTCTATCTGACAAATGGCGACCACACCTGCCCAGTGTTAAGAAAACGCTGGAGATGGCACAGTCTCAGGATATGTCTTCGCACCATTAGCTACAGCATGGCCAGCTCTCCACTTAGCGGCTGCTGACAGCCGATGGATTGTTTGACGAGCAGAACATGTCCCTTCCGCAGAAAACGGAAGAGAAAGCGCTCTGACTTGATCCCGACGGTCAGGCAGTAGTAGATGACGGAAGCGATGTATGCATTCAACACATGCGCCCGACTCATCTGGAACTGCTTTCTTTCTGCCCATTACTGGGTGGGACTGACCACCTTGCTCGTCAGCCTTTCCCAGTTTATGTCCACCTGGAGGTCCGGACTAAACCAAGCTCCTGGAATTTTAATCAGTCCATCCAATCAGCGCCTTACGATGCTGTCAGGGGACATGGACCTGTCTCTCCAGGTGTCGAGCTGCAAACCTATTGACTTTTCCTGATTAATCTTTGCACCTTTCACCGCTTCTACTCCCTTAGGGTGGTGCCAATCATCTCGATTTTCTGGATGTTTGACACCATTATGGCAATATCATCCACATCAGCCGACACAAACCTTTCTCATCCTAGTTCATGCAGTATACCCTTCGAAACATCCAACTTTCTTAGCAAGGGCTCGAGAGCCAGCCTGTGCAGAAGGGGTGAGAGTGGGCATTCTTGACGGACCGAATGCGCGATGATAAATAACTCTGATAGGTAACCGTTTACATTGACTATTGAACAGATACCGTTGTGCATTGCAGCGAACCAGCCTCTGAAAACGGGACAGAAACGGGCCACTACGACCCTATCAAAAGCTTCCGATTGATTCAAATTGGTCGACCTTATCAAAAGCTTCTAATTGATCCGAATTGATCAGGGATGCACCCATGCCAGATTCCTCCCTACCCTCTCTTTGACGTAGTGAGTGAGCTGGAGGTCTTCGTGGTTAGATCTGTTTGGGATAGCACATGTCTGCGCGTTACTAACCAGCTTATCTACAGCAAGAGCCAACCTCTTGGCTAACACCTTGGCCAAAATCTTGTAACCTGCGTTCAGCAGAGTTGCGAGCCTAAAATTATCTATCCTTCCGCCTCTGTTCGAGTCTTTTCTCAGCATCTCTAGATCACAGCTCACGGCACTGGGGATTCTCTTTTTCTGCTGTCAGTTGAGGTAGACATCCGCCAAGAAGAGATCCCGGAACAGGTCTTGCATATGAGGATAAAGCTAAAAAAACAGGCCAGAGACTTCTCCCTTGTGCAATCAGTCATCGCCTCCCGTATGTCTTCGACTGTTATCGAAATTTCGTTGAACTCTACATACCAGGCCGAAAGGTGCGGCATACTGTCGAGATAGGATATGAAATCAATTCGTTGTCTCCTCCCCTTCACATACATTACTTTCTATAATGTTATTGTTACTTTTGATTCTATCAACACCTTCACCGGTCGTCTTACATTTGTCAGGGGAGAAAGAGAGGAATGTGGAGGATAGTCTTCATCTGTAAGAGGGCTGATGGGAAGAAATTTCTTTTTGATTGATTATATACTGGTCGATTTTTATTTAAAACGCCAATCGAGCGTTTTTGTGAAAGCAAAATATTGCCCCTTACGGAGCAAAAACAACCACTGAGCACCAGCCAAGAGATTCTTGGTGTTCTTAACAAATTAGAACAAAAACTTTACACAAAACAGTAACGGAAGACAACAATTATGAGATTCACGCAGCGTCTTCAAGAATACGGCCGCAGCAAATAATAACATTGATGATGATGAGGGCTTGGACAAAAAGGAAACTGTCATTAGTTCTTTCAGGCTCGACTAACACATAACCTTTTTCGTTATACCTCCCGATGAGAGGAAAACTACATGTTCATCCCGGTCAAAGGAAGATGGTGGGGCGATATTCATGGTGAAGTCAGCCGATAACCAAATCCGTCAAACATGTTATAATAGCTTTTCAACATAACTCCTCAAGTTAGCAATGTTCAAGCACTGTACGAGTGCCAATAGGATGGTTTCATTACTCTGCGTGCATGTCGGGAAGGCAACGCTGATGGCACTACCGTGCCTTCAGAGTTTATTCTGAGCCGGCAATACCTCGAATAGAACTACTACTGGTTAAAAGGTTTCTGGAAATAATCAACGGGCCTCGAGCCGAAAGTATTCCGGAGAAGAGTAGTCAGTTGATTTCCATCGAAACTAAGAGTTTTCTTGAGAACATCGTTACTCTTATCCACCATTAATCCTCTAAAGAATGCCATGGTGGAACATCTAGTGAATCGCATTGTTCGACTGGCAGTGGGCTATGAAAGCCTGACACTAATTAGGTGCTAACACAGACATCGGTCTGTGTTAGATCCAAGTCTATGTGAAAGTGACGAACTTGCGGGGAAGCGATTCTGACAAACAGCGATCACACGAGTTCGTCGTTAAAGAAACGCTGGAGATGACGTTGTCTCAGCGCATGATCCAGACTGCAAGTCTATTAAATTGATGTGGAAAAGTGCAACTGACACAACGACTGCAAATGCTCACGTCATCACCTAGAGATGTCACAGCCTCAGTGCATATCGGCAGGTCATCAGCCATGGCATATCTTGTCCTCTAAACAGCGGACATTGAAAGCAAATTTAGCGCCTGACCAGTGGGACCCGTCCCCTTTACCAAAAGCGGAAGAGCTGGTGTTCTACTTCAGTGAGACGTGAACTGAGGTAAGACATGATGCTTAGGTGATGCTATATGATGGAGGCAATGTAAGCGTTCGCCTCTTCTACCGACCTTTCAAAGAAAACTTTTTTTCATTTCTTGACGAGATTAGCCACTCTGTTCATAACTTCATTCCAGTCCATCCCCAGTTGAAGATCTGGACAAAACCAGACATCACAAATTAAGCAGGTCCGTCCGAGCAGGTCCTCATGATGCCGTGCCAGAGAAAGGGCCTGTCTCCCTACTGATTGATTATTACCCCTGTCAGCAATGATTGATTATTGACCCTGTGATCTGTATAGCCGACGAATTTAAACTGAAGATAACTTGTGCTGTCTTTCTTTACAATTCTACGGAATACTCTATCTTGATACTATCTGGATAACCCGATGCTGTTGGTCCATGTTCATATTTGCATTTGCGAGAGTTCTGCACATACTCTCCTTTCAGATAGCACAATCCATATGTGTATCTGAGATGGTGTTTCAAT
The DNA here is from genome assembly GCF_046866305.1 of Octopus bimaculoides. NCBI lineage: Eukaryota > Metazoa > Mollusca > Cephalopoda > Octopoda > Octopodidae > Octopus > Octopus bimaculoides. The sequence continues at coordinate 54,082,146 of NC_142944.1, forward strand.
CGCTCTTTAACTCCCACGAACAGGACATTTTGAGGTAAATCTCCAGGCGCTTCAAGAATTACGGTTGCTCGTCCCTGTCAGAGTGTAAATAGTTACTAGTCATAAATAACTACCTTCGCCACTGCACACGATTAGGACCATCAACTTGACAGCTGAATCTGTATCGTGAGGTCTAGACCTTTAAAAAAACAAAACAAAACAAAAAACAACAACACAACTGCTCCCAGTCAACTTGTGTACAATTTGTAGCCACCGAAAATGGACAGGAAGCTCATGGCTTGTTGATTTTAGCCTCAAGGTTGTCTCTCCCCATCTACGTCTAGTGCTCTGAGGTCATTGAGTAAAAAGCCTTTCTTCCATAGTGGCCATGCGCATTTGCACCGCTTATTCTAAGTAAGGCCATTAGACGAAAGGAGGAAGCCCATTTAGCTTCACCCTGTAGTGAGATCGGTACTTTTGTCTGTGATAATGATTTCATTTTATCGTTCGTGTTTTGTGTGTTCTGACTTGTTTTATGAATTAATTTGTTCGTGGCTGTGCTTGCGATGGAGGTACCTGTGATAATGGTGGTAGTCAGAGGGGTGATGTTGATAGTACAGGTGTAGCTGCTGTTGCAGGTGTGCTCTTGGTATTTCGTTGCATATCTGTCAATTATTATGGTTTTGTTGTTGTTGATGCTGTTGCTACAAATATCGTCGCTACTATTTTCGATTATGATTACGTCAGAAATATTTTTTGGTGGAAGAGAACTTCCGAAGTCTATTTCACCTTCAAAACCCCACCTCACTTTTCTCTCTTGTTAACTGAACGACGACGAAGACGCCATTTCGAAAATTTTTTTCTCTGATTCGGAAAATTACAACGAAGACAAGGCAGAAACTAACGGAGCTTTCAAAATACGTTCATTTTGACGATGAACGGTAGCAGTAACTACTACTACTACTACTACTATTTTCTACTATAGGTACAAGGCCTAAAAGAAGGTTAGTAGAATACATCGGCCCCAGTATTTTGCTGGTACATTTTTTATCGACACTTAGAGGAAGAAAGGCAACGTCGTCCTCGGCGGAGTTTGAACTCAGAACGTGTAGACAGACGAAATGCGCCTAAGCATTTCGCCCGGCGCGCTAACGATTCTGCCAGCTTGCCGCCTTAATAATAATAATAATAATAATAATAATAATAATAATAATAATAATAATAATAATAATAATAATAATAATAATAATAATAATAATAATAATAATAATAATAATAATGATGATGATGATGATGATGATAATAATAATAATAATAATAATAATAATAATAATAATAATAATAATAATAATAATAATAATAATAATAATAATAATAATAATGATGATGATGATGATGATGATAATAATAATAATAATAATAATAATAATAATAATAATAATAATAATAATAATAATAATAATAATAATAATATGAATATGAAGAAAAAAAATGCTTTCTAATTGATGTATCAATACCAGCAGATGACAACGTTTCCCTAAAAGAAATGGAGAAACTTTCAAAATACAAAGACCTGGAAATAGAGATAACTCGAATGTGGAATCTAAAAACAGAAACAATTCCTACCGAACAATAATAATAATAATAATAATAATAATAATAACAACAACAACAACAACAACAGCAGCAGCAGCAGCAACAACAACAACAACAACAACAACAACAACAACAACAATAATAACAATAATAACACTAATAATGATAATGATGATGATGATGATGATAATAATAATGATCATGTTTTTGACCACCATTTGCAAATTATTTGCATGCATCCATCCTCACCGAAAGCGTGCATCAATTTCTCAATGAAAATAACTTATAACTTCTTTCACCTTGAACAAGAAGGTGCAAAAGAAAGTCATGTGGTTGCAAAGAGAACATCAAAATAAATCGTGGAATATTCCAGAGAGATTCACCCTCCCCTTCTCTTCTGTTTTCCCCTCATTCCCTTGTCACCCGAGTTGTATAGAACAAACTACTGTTAAAAAATGTTTTAAAATATCATATCCCACTTTCTTAACATGGATGGCCTGAAGTTATATGCAGAAGATGACAAGGATCTGAAAGGGCTACTAGTAACTGTGAAAAACTTCAGTGATAACATCAATATGGAATCTGGCCTTGACAAATGAGCAAAAGCTTCGTTCAAACGTGGTAAACTGAGAGCTAAGACCACGACCCAACTTCATCATGAAACACCTGCCAAGGACCCGGATCAAAAACGCTTCCAAAAATATCTTGGGATTCACGAATGGGATTCAACACGGATTAATGTAAGAGATCAAGAAAGAATATTATCAGAATGGCCCTGAATACTGAGCTGAACTCGCAGAACAGAATTGTAGCTATAGACTTCCTGGCGGTACCAATTGATAAGTATAGCCTTAATGTCATCAATTGGAATCTGAGTGATCTCCAGCGTATGGGCATGAAGACCAAAAACACTGTTGATACTAAACAGGATGCACCACCCAAAATCAGACGTCCACAGGCTCTATCTTCCACAAAAGGAAGGCGGCAGAGGCGTAAACCAACTCGAAACGTCGTATAAAATGAAATGACCACGATAGGACTTTAAGTGTACATTCAAAATTACAGCGACTGAATAATACAGTTGACAGGGCAACATGAATAGAGTAAGAAACTGCACTCAGTCTCAAGAGAGGCATATAAATACAGAAAAGCTTAACCTCCCTGACTGTCATTATGATAAGGCAGACACACCACCCACAAAGGCAGCAAGAAGTGCAAAACAAAAGTGAAGCAGGAAAGTTTGAAGGAAATATCAAGATTGTGGCATGAAAACCCATTGCATTTGCAATGCTCCAAAAGAGTTCGGTGAAGCTGATGTGGATATAAGAAACAATCAGTGGCTGCAGAGTGTTGGTTTGAAAGTCGAAACAGAAGGATTTATCCTAGCCGCACAAGATCAGAGTCTCCTCACCCCGAACTATTATATCAAGCTAATGTCACACAATGAGGTAGACACAAAGTGTAGGCTCTGCGGTGACAAACTTGAGAGTATTGATCACTTTGTTGTCGATTGCTCAGTCTTTGCCCCTATATAATATAAAACCATGCATGATCGAGTTGGCCAATACTTGCACTAAAGAATATGCCATCATTATGGTATCCTGCACTTTAAGAACTGGTATGAACACCATTCAGGGCCAGTCACTGAGGGAGAGAATGTTGCCATTCTATGGGATTATGGAATACATACAAGTAAATAAATGTTAAAAGATCAGACATCGTCACCAAAGACCTAAAGCAAAAACATGCCTGTTAATTGATTTGACAAAGCCTACTAATAGAAACATCGCAGCAAAGGAATTTGAAAAACTGCCGAAACATAAGGACTTTGGGATTGAGATATCTAGGACATGGTAGTTAAAAGCGAAAGCTATCCCAGTTGATGTAGGTACCATGGAAATGATCAAGAAAAGTACTGACAAATTTTTTGATCAGAACCCAAGGAAGCCAACAATCTATGAGACGCAAAAAGTTGTTTTGTCATCAACCGTCCACGTTCTCAAGAAGGTTTTTTTTTTTCCATCTCATATATACGTGCCTTAGGTCTCTGGTTGAGATCTGGTCGGAAGATGAAATAAAATGCAATTCAATTGGAAAATAACAACAACAACAACGACAACAACTTTTGCTGTTAATTGCTCTTGTTTTTATTGTATTTACGTATTTTTGTGCTAAGCCCCATTCGTCCCTTGTTTTGTATTCGGCCCTAGTGGCCAATAAAGAAAAGGCTATTGTTATTAATGTTGTTGCTGTAGTCATACCACTCATAAACTACAGCTTCAACATGGTGGAAGATCAGGGAATTTAAAAACTGACAAAGAAAAACAGGAAAATTATTAACAATATTCCAATGTCATCACCCCAAAGCAGACGCATACAGAATATATCTACCCGATCAGAAGGAGGCCATGGCCTGATCACACATAGAGAACTACTAAAAGACATAACGACGGTTGGTCAAGAAAAGTACTTAAAAACAAAAAGTGAACGACTTCTACACGTGATAAAGCAACACGAGAAAAAGAAAACACATTTCTCTGTACACACAAGGAGGCGACAAAATACGAAACAGAAGCAAACTACACTGATAAACTGATCTCAGATGACAACATAGCAGAAATGGTCAAAGACATACACACACGCACACACACACACACACACACACACACACACACACACACACACACACACACACACACACACACATACACACACACACACACACACACACACACACACACACACACACACACACACACACACACACACACAAAGGTAAATGACAACAACCAGGCCACAATCGTCTGGGATATGCCGGTTCAAACTAACAAAGAAATAAAATCTAATCCTCCAGATATAGTAATCAAGGACTGGGGGCGGGGAATACCTGATTACTGATAGACATTGCATTACCTTCCGACCAAAGTAGTGCCCAGAAAGAAATGGAGAAATTGTCAAAGTACAAAGCCCTCAAACTGACGTATTCAAGATGTTGCGCATAAAGGTGAAAACAATGTCAATAGTAATTGGAGCATTAGGCATGATAAAAAAAAAAATCATATGAAGAAAAACGTAGACGCTATACCTGAACCCTCAAAACTACACATAATACAGAAAATAGCCCTGCTAGGAACAGCCCACATCTTACGCACGACGCTATCAATTCAATAATACAACCTAAACAAAACAATCCACAAACACGTGACACACTCTATATAGCAAATATCCAACGAAACAAACAACCACCAGCAAGCTGAATACCCGATGTATTAAACACAAAACACGCAGTACAAATACTAACGAGACATTGCACCAGACACCATAACAAGAGAAACTGACGCAATGCAATACCGGGAAGAGATTGCACTCCCCCCCCCAAAAAAAAAAACACACACACATACAATGCTGCACACACTCCAGATGTTGCTCGTGATGCTGTAGAAATTTGCCTGAAACTAGCAGATATTGAACAACAAAAACAACAACAACAACAATAATAATAAATGCCCTGATGCAGTACTAATAGTGGCTCTTATGGCTTCTGATCTTAACTGATTATCATGTACATTGTTTTGTCTTGGTATAAAGATATGGGCTACAGCAAATATTTTGCTCAATACCACAGATTTGCTTGTCAGTTGTTTGACCTTAACCAGTTGAGCATGTCCCTTGGTGGCTGATGATATGTACATCTCTGATCACGAGCAGAAGTAGTGGGGGAGCATCATAGCCGTCTGTTGAGAGGAATTCTTTGGGCTTTGAATAATTCACCTTTGGAAACATGGGCGTTTTGCTCAACATCCTTAAACAATCCTTATTCAAGGACCTTTTGAGTGGGAAAGGCTACTTGACTTGAAGAAAAAATTCTAACTGGGCTCCACCTGCAAGACCATGCGCTGTTTATCTTGACATGATATCACTATGTCGCGCACATATAATTATGATGCATGTGCCTGGTGTACCCTTATCAGACGGGTAGTCATGATGGGTATACTGGCCTTCGTGTATTTTACTCTAGTGTCACTTTGATGGCATGCACTGATAATGATGATGATGATGATGATGATGATGATGTTGATGATGGATTATTAAATATTTCTAGTATAGGCACAGTACACACAATTTTGAGGGATGGACTAATCGATGACATCGGCTCCAGGGCTCAACCAAAACTTATTTTATCGACTCCAAAAGGATGAAAGCAAAGTGAATCTCGGCAGAATTTAAATTCAGAACGTAAAGACGAAGCCTTAAATATAAGTATGTATCTGTTTATAAATATAGATGCGTATGAATGTGCATATATCAATATAGGTCAAGGCCTGTGGTTTAGTACTTCGCGTACTCAATTCACGATCCTCACATCGTGAGTTCGGATTATGGCGGCGCATTGAGTCTTTCAGCAAGACACTCTATTTCACGTTGCTCCAATCCAAGAAAATTGAGTTGTGCCTGTAATTCAAAGGGCTAGCCTCGTCACGTTCTGTGTCATGCTGAATCTCCCTGAGAATTACGTTAGGGTAACGTGTGCCTGTGGAGTGCTCAGCCTCTTGCACGTTAATTTCTTGAGCAGGCTCCATTGATCGGATCACCAGGAACACTCGTCGTCGTAAGCGACGGAGTGCTAATATCTATAGCTACAGATCTAACCACCTATCGATCTATTTTTCAAAGTATCTATCTATCTATCAATCTATCTATCTATCTATCTGTCTGTCTGTCTGTCTGTCTGTCTGTCTGTCTGTCTGTCTGTCTGTCTGTCTGTCTGTCAATGTATCTTTCCACATATACATGCATACACACACTCGCACACAGGCAAACACAGACGAATACACACATCTATGCATACGTGAATACATACATTTATATTTTTAACACTTCCTTGTCTCTCAGTTGTACAAGAGTACATGTGTGTGCTTGTTCTTGCGCGTATAATATGTATGTAAATGTGTGTATAATAAATGGAAAAAAATGCATTCTAAATGAACAACGACAGATAAACAACGTATGCATATACTGTAGAACCGGACGAGGGACAGACATAGAGGGTCCCTAATTCTTCATCAGTTATCAACCAGATGGCATTACTCGGTTTCGCATCATTAATGATAAAAGTGAGAACTTCCCATGTTGGTGGTGCCTGCGGAAGCTGCAGAGAATGTAGAGCCTCGATAGCATTTTATGAATACATACTGACGTTGTAAGAAGCTTTCCAACTACAGGTCAATCCCACTGTGTGGAATCTTTGGCAAGTGTCTTCTACTATAGCCCAAAGCCGACCAAAGCCTTCTGAGTGGATTTGGTAGACGGAAATTTAAAGAAGCCCGTCGTACACACACACACACACACACACACACACACACACACACACACACACACACACACATGTACATGTGTGTGTGTAAGTGTTCCCTTGCCGTCGCTTGACAACCGATGTTGATGTGTTTATGTCCCCGTAAACTTGCGGTTCGGCAAAAGAGACCGATAGAATAAATACTAGGCTTACAAATAATGTGTCCTGGGGTTCATTTCTTAGACTAAAACCCTTCAAGGCGGTGCTCCAGAATGGCTGCAGTGAAGTGACTGAAGCAAGTAAAAGAACAAAAGAATGTATGTGTATGTATGTATGTATGTATGTATGCATGTATGTGTGTGCGTGAGTGCGCGCATGTAT
>NC_142944.1:54094394-54096894 GCF_046866305.1 Octopus bimaculoides
TCTAGAAGTATTCCTAGGAACGTCTCGTCCTTTACTTTTAGTGGGGGATTGGAATGCTACCTTGGACACGCATCTAGACTATGTGGGCAGAGATAGGAATAGACGGGGATGCAAATGCCTCAAAGACCTGCTCAGACGCTTTCAACTGTCTGACAGGTACCGACTCGATTACCCGAATGCGCCAATGTGGACATGGACAAACCGCATCGGGTCGTCGAGATCGTATCTAGATAGAATACTGTGTAGGAGAGTAGATAGAGATAGCATAGGGTGTCCACAATTTCACATAGTCAGCTACACGGATCACAAACTTGTGACGTGTACGCTAGACTTAGATAAGACACATAGGCAGGGCTCCGGTTACTGGAAACTAAACGCGTCTTTCCCGTCGAGACAAGTTTTCAGAGACCGGATTAGCACGTTAGTAAAGAGGGCTTTGACAGGAGCCATCATCAATAACAAATGGTGGTTTGCCCTCAAGAGAGCAATAAAAGCAGAAGCGGTTAGGTATAGCAAAGCACTAGCCATAGACAGAAACAGAGTAGAGGATGAGCTAGTTAAGAAGCTAGAAGAGGCAATTAGAAGTGGCATCGCATCCGACGTTTTGGCGGCGAGGTTGGCCCTTGACCAACACTTCAACGCCAAACACGAAGGGTGCGTTGTCAGGGCTAGGATGCGTGCTCTAAGAAACGAAGGTGTTGGAGCCGCACGAGAGGCCCGGGTGGCGGAGGCGCAACAGGGCAACAAAGCCACCATTCGGTCTCTGGTGGACGAACAGGGGCGCGAACTGCTCGAGCCAAGCAAAATGTGTGAGGCCTTTCAACGGCACTTTGCTCGACTGTTTGGGACGAATAGCGAGCGAGAACGCAGGGTGGACTTCAGTGCCTACCTGCACAGCCTTCCACGACTCTCGGCAAGAGAGGCGGAGTGCTGCGAAGGTGCCATCACGGCGGCGGAAGTGAGGGTCGCGATGGCGGGATGCTCGAGGGACAAATCTCCGGGTTTGGATGGTCTGCCCTACGAGCTTTACAACTGTATGCCAGACTTGTTTGGAGACGTCTTGGTGGCGGTGTACTGCAACTGGCAGCAAAACGGGAGCATTCCCGGTTTTGTGAGTCGAGGAGCCGTAACGCTGCTGAAGAAAGATCCAAACAAGGGGGACGTCATAGATAACTTTAGGCCCATCACTCTGCTCAATGCAGACTTGAAAATTTTGGCCAAGGTGTTAGCCAAGCGGTTGGCGCTTCTCATCGAGAAACTGATCGGCAAGGCGCAAACGTGCGCGGTGCCGGGCAGGAGCATCCATGACAACCTCCATCTGATGCGCTACATCATAGAGAGGGTAGTTAAGGAACCTGGCATGGGTGGGGCCCTGATCAATTTAGATCAATCGAAAGCTTTCGATAGGGTAGACCATCAATACTTGGAGGCTGTCCTCATAGCGGCCGGCTTCGGTCCCATTTTCCGCGGCTGGATGGCTGCCTTGTACAGAGGCATCCGTTCGGTAGTTCGCGTCAATGGGCATCTATCAAGACCCTTCGACATTGCACGTTCGGTCCGTCAGGGATGCCCCCTCTCGTCGCTTCTGTACGTGTTGACTCTCGAGCCACTCCTGCGAAAGCTGGCGACGCTGAGGGGCATCCCGCGAGAGTTGGGATGCGGGACGAGCGTGTCGGCATACGCGGACGACGTCACCGTCATAGTGTCTAGCCAAAAGCACATCGAGCTTGTCGGCGAGACACTGAGAGACTACGAAGCGGTAATGGGAGCGAAAATCAACCGGGATAAGTCAGTGGGCTTGCGGCTCGGCACCTGGAGAAGCAAGCCCATGCCGTCAAGTAGCGCCTCCGTCGTGGGACGTTGGACTGACGGTCCGGTTGAGATGCTCGGGGTCTGGTTTGGTCCAGACCTCGAAACGGAGAAGAACTGGGACGAGATAACGAGAACGGTGGCCACTCTAGCCCGGCAATGGGCCGAGAGGAAGCTTTCCCTGAAAGGTCGGGCGGAGGTGGCGAACACGTACATCGCGTCCGTCATCTACTACCGTCTGACCGTCGTTCCTTGTCCCGACCCTACCATCACCAAACTGGAGCGCATCGTCTTCCGCTTCTTGTGGAAAGGAAGCGTTCCGATGGTTAGGCGATCCGTTTGCTGCCAACACCCATTAAAAGGAGGACTGGGCATGCCGTGGTTGATGATGCGCAGACACGCGCTGAGACTGCGACATCTCCGGCTCTACGTAGACAGCGGTGAACAGGTGTGGTCACCGTTTGTGCGGCGCGCTTTCCCGCAGCTCGTCTCCATGACCGAACTGCAGTCATGGATCAAGAAGAGGCCGAGGAAGGGCGAATGGCACCGCGAGTGTCGCGCTGCTCTTCGGCAACTCCAACAACCCGGGTCAACCTTGAGCGACTGCATCACAACTAACGCATTCTATAGTGGATTAGTGGAGGGAAGGTACGACGACGATCTCGGGGCGAACCTGGGCGTCGACGAGGAA
>NC_142944.1:54101894-54111894 GCF_046866305.1 Octopus bimaculoides
CAGGGCATAAATAAATTGTTTCTACTATAGTGTGGCAAATAATATCTTGAAGTTTACACTTACAGACGACCTGATAAATATTTGAGTTGATGTTGTAACTAATGATGTTGGAGTTAAAGATATACGAGACCATTATAGATTTTGCATGAAGTTTTATGCAGTAGAATATATTCTTAAGTCATTTTTATTGAATACTTTACATTACTTTGGGGGTAGAAGTATGTTTCTTCTACAGATTATATATTTTCACGATTGGTTTATAGGTTGGATTGCACTGTACTCTTCAACGTGTTCTTGGTTAGTTGATATTTTATGCAGATTATATTTAGTCTTGAAATACATTGCGAACGTGAATACCTATGTAATAACACTGGTCAACAAAATTAAATGTATTATACTCATTATGAATGCAAACCAACTTTTTTAGATTAGTTTTTTATGCTTATTTCAAAATTTCACTCCATTTGTATGCAGCACGTATCAGTTTTTCAGGTTATAAATGCAAATATTTACATATTTGTATATATGAAATCATTAATGTAATAAATAAGTACTATTATTCTGAGGAAGTAAATGGGTTTATTGAGTTAAAAATCCTCACTATCATTCTAGAAAGACTGAATACAAAAAAAAAAAAAAAAAAAAAAAAATGGGACAGACAAAACAAAGTTAGAACAACAGGGTTAGAAACATTGGGATTTGGATTTCCTGCGGTGTTCCTGAACTGGTTGATCACGGTAAAGTGTTCAGCAGTAGTCAACCAGCACACTGTCATTCCAGATGCCTTGGTACCATTTCTCCATAGCACTAATGTCTTGGTGAAATCTTTCACTGTGTTCATCAGACACTGCTCCAAGGTTAGCTGCGAAGAAATCCAGATGGGAGTCCAAGAAGCGAACTTTCAGTGACATGCGACAACCTATTGCTGAGTAGCATTTCGGAAGATTCTTGATACCATCCTTGAAGTCCATTGCCCTTTTGTTGCCCAAGAAATCCTCACAGATCCAATTGAAAGCATTCCAGGCAGTTCCAGTTCATCCAGTGTTGTCTTGAAGTTGAGTACTTCTCTAATTTGGGGGTCCGATGAAGATACCCTCTTTCAACTTCGCCTGTGTGATTTAGGAAATATACAATATACTCAAACCCTCTGGCATTTCTCTTCCCTAGTGTCTTTACAAATTATTTCATCAATCTAAGATTTATGCGCAAAGGAGGCAATAGGACATTACATGGATCTACAAGAGGTGTATTCTTGACGCTAGACTGTCCTGGCTGGTATGATGTTCTTGTCTGCCAGTTAGATTCGGAATAATGTCTGTCAGTTACCCGACTCTCCCATAGACACAAGAAACAAACAACAGTATTTTGTGAAACCTGACTGCATTCCCATTAACATTCAAATGACTTTTAAATCTCCACATATTTTCCATGAGTAAAAGTTCCATATTTTCATATGATTCGCGAAGATGAACGGAATGTGCAATAGGAATGGAGAGCTTCAAATTACCATTATGGAAAAGTACAGCTTTTAAACTTCGTTTTGAAGAGTCAATAAACAGACACCACTCTGCAGGATCATGAATTTGTGATAAACATTCGAAAAGTCCATCGATGTTACTGCAAAGCAAAGCGGGCCTTCAACAGAAAAACATGTTTGTAGAACCACATTTCTCTGCCGAAAATAAGTTATACGAACACCGTGCTCTAGCAGATATTTCTCCTTCATTCTTGATGCCAACAGTTCTGTTTTATCTTTTGAGAGGGATAGGTCTCTGACAAGGCCATTCTGTTCAGCTTGGAAACATTTCTAAGGTTCAAAGCTATCGTCATCAGCCACGTAATTTCCCCCCGCAGCACTATCGTGACAGTCAGCATCATCATCTGATGTTTCAGTAGCAACTGGTGGAACTGGAATTAGCAGACTTCACTTGCGAGGCTCTAGTCTCATTACAGGATCCTAATTGAGATAGACAATTTTGTGTTTATTCTTCATAGAAAATCCTGTGACATTTACTTTGCAAAAATGCCAGTCATTAAAATGGTCTTTCGGCACCCTCCATATCATTGGAACGGCAAAAGGCATGGACTTCTTCTTAATGAACCAGTCACGTAAGCCATTTGAGCAAGTTGAGCTGATAAAATGTGGTGCCCATAACTTGTCCTGATCTCCAAGAGGACAGTCAAAGTATAGCTTATAAATCTTCTTGATCTCTGGTGATTGTGCGCTTTCACAATAAATTGTCCACTGACATAACAAAGCACATCAGGATGATTTCTACACTGTCTTGACATTGTTGACATTGTAAAACAAGTGAGGAAATAGATGCAAAACGGCTATACTTGTATTGAATTTGAGATGATGAAATATTTCATCAGACCAGTTATGACCGGACAATTTGAGATGCTGAAATACCTATTTCATCAGAGAAAACTTGATTGGTTAAGTTAAGATGATGAGATATTGCATCTGAACTATGCAGCAATTAATAATGTAGTTTATTTCAAAGGTATGTTTCCATGAAGTAAATGAAATGCATGTGTACACGTCATTAATTGCAATTTCTATATAATGCATGAACTAAAACCAAAAAACTTTCTCATCATGAAAACTGTAAGTAATGTCAAAAAACTAATTGTATATTTGAAATCAGTATTAAAAACTACACTAAGTACACCTTCACATATGCTTCATGAAAAATACTTGCTGACCAATGTAATTAGCCGAGCCGCTGAAAATTAGCTGATTTGCTGAAATGCTTCGATGAAATTGAGTTCCATTAAATTATTATATTCTTGGGGGTGGCTAGAATATTTTTTATACAGCAGAATTTCATTCTGTTTTTAGTATAAAGAATTAAGTAATTTATTGAGAATTACTCTGATTCTCAATAATTCTAAAAACTTTAAGGTTGTAAAGTTTGAATTACAGAATTTTAAGTTATAAGTCTTCAAACAAGCAATATATGTTCTTGACCCAATCATTTTGTAGGGGCGGAATTTCTTGAGTGAATGATTTTCTTCATTTCTATATGAGTGACTGCGGTTTGAAATTCAATGAGATCTACATGATATCGTTAGTTTCATTCGAATCTTTGGGATGTGTGCTAATGCCGAACAGAAGGTTGGAGTGTTTTTATCCAAATGGCTTGGTTTTAGTGGACAATGGTGTTGCGTGCTTAGAGAATGATGTTTTATAGGAGAAAAACGATGTAGTTATTCAACTCTTTGCTGTTGGTTAATAGTTTCAAAACTGGGTGCATTTGAGAGTAATTGATCGGAGATAGTAATTTTTAACATCAAATTACCAGAATTTGAAATTCGATTTCAGCGAGGAAGGCTTGAACTACTGTGTGATAGCTTGGATATTACCCTTTAATGGTAGAGAATGATTATACTCAAGGGTTAACAATTTATTTTTCCTAGAATATGTTTACTTAAAGTTTCCTTATTTATCAATAAAATATACATTTCAACGTCAAAATCTAATTCTATGCATATCTAAAAGTAAAATTAAATTCGAATTATGCAAAAGAAGCAGTTCTAGATGAAAGTCTTTATCTATATGACATACTTAACGTTTGTTGTTGAAATGACAGAAACTTTAACCGTTTGAAGATGAACTATTTCTGTTAGTCATAATTATAAAGTTTAGAAGAAAAACTAAATAATTTTGTTTCATGTTTTTTTTCTTTTTCAGCGAATAGCATAGAATTGCACTTCAGTTATTATATATATCTGAACCCCATTTAACATCCAGTTTCATTCTCCATCCAAAAGAGTTTTGAATGCTTCAGATTTTGTGAAGTTATGTGTGTGTGTGTGTGTGTGTGTGTGTGTGTGTATTAATAACGCTGCTCCAGCATGTCCCCTGGCTGAAACCAGTAAAGGTAAATATAGTAGATTATCCAGTTGAGTTGGTTTTCATCCAGTGGTGAAGGCATGTGAACGACCACCACACTTCTTCAAAATGCTCACAGGAGAAAAATGGTGCCAGTGTTTTCCACAAACATACCTCAATGAACAGCCTGCCTGAGGCTTTTCTATTAGTTCTGCATTTGCCTCCGCCATGGCTAAGAGTCCTATAAACATTTAGCACCCAACCTACCCTGTTGGGTAAACGCGCATCAGGACACCAAACCAGAATTTTCCAAATCCTCAGGTTTGTATATCCCTGTAAATGGATGGCCGTTGATTCGCCTGGGTTCATCAACCCTTTGACAGCTCTTGTTTTTTTTATTCTGCAAGGTTGGTGGTATAGTTAGCTTAGTCACTAGACAATAGCCATGCTGGGCCACCGTTCTCAAGGATCTAGTCGAACAAACTGTGGTGGTGGTGGTGGTTTTGGTGGCGGCGGCGGCGGCAGTGGTGGTAGTGGTGACGGTGGGTGGAACAATGACACACGCATACAGAATCACACACAATGTGCTTATACGACAGGGTTCTTTTAGTTTTTGACTATCAAATCTACTCACAGAGCTTTGGCTGGTTCGGGACTATAGTAGAAGATACTTGGCCCAGGCACCATGCAGTGGATCTGAACTTGATAGCACGTGCTTGTGGAGCTGCGCCTGTGTACTTATCGGCACGAGAGTATTTTCTTTTTTCTTTTATTTATTTCACTCATTTGATTGCAGCAATGCTGGAGCACTGCTTTTAGTCGAATAAATTGACCCCGGGATTTATTCTTTGGCAGCCTAGTACTCATGCTATCAGTCTCTTTTGCTTAACCGCTAAGTTACGGGAATGTACACACACCAACATCGATTGTCTAGCGATGGTGGAGGATAAACACAGACAAATATATACATACATATATATATATATATATATATATATATATATATATATATATATATATATATATATATATATATATATATATATATATATATATATAACACAAATAATAAATGAGTATATGCATATATACGTACAAGTATGTGCATACCTACATCTACCTGTATATATAGGTGCATATCTGGGTACAGGACATTGCAAACAAAACGTAGAGAAAAAATAATAATAACCAGAGTACAGAAAACACACAGGCCACATAGGGAACATTTTCCTTCATCAGCTGCTCCCGTTTTAACACATGTGTTTCGAAGAGTTAGAGCAGGACGCATCGTTTAAATGGCTCTTCCCACGGTATATATATATATATATATATATATATATATATATATATATATATATATATATATATATAAATATATATATATACGACGGGCTTCTTTCAGTTTCCGTCTACCAAATCCACTCACAAGGCTTTGGTTGGCCCGAGGCTATAGTAGAAGACACCTTGCCAAAAGTGCCACGTAGTGGAACTGAACCCGGAACCATGTGGTTGAGAAACTTCTTACCACTCAGCCAAAATGCAGAAATGATAATATTCGTGTTAACAGCTCAGCAAACCTTTTCCTCGAAGAGACTATAAACAACAAGAAACACGACGAAGACAAAAGTAACAAACCCCAACCACTACACGGACTTGTGGTAACCGCTTATGATCCCACAAAAACAAGTGAGAACTATGTAATACTAAAATTAGAGCTTGCATCGAAGTTCAAGCAGAACTTCATTTCTTACATACATAAGGCACTAAATGAGAGAGTGATACCAACACGATCTGAACCCCCCCCCCCCCCCCCCCACCGACCTGATGTTATTAGCCATCAACGGAATTGCGGGAGAACGACACAAATTCAAGCTCCCAGTTTTTGGACAATGTATGTCCTGCTATATTGTGCTACAGTAACTATATTGTGCTACAGTAACTATATTGTGCTGCACCAACAGATGGGAGTAAATGAGACTGATCCAAGTGATTAGTACTGATCTAAAACGGATTATTTCCCTGTTAATTAACATCAACGAACTCAGGAAAAAGATAGGACAGCTGGACACTATCGTCAAATGCAAAGAGAAAAACGAATTCACGAATCACCGGCTACGACTGCAAGATAGATTCTCCAAATTGTATGGCAACCGCCGCTCAGAAACACTCATAGGCGAACTGATCAGCCACAAACGGTAAGTTTAGAACTTTGTTACTGTAAAATATTACATCAACGAAAACTGATCAACTACAATTTTGCCCAAAGGCCACACGCAATATATCGTAGTATGAAAGGAGATAGTATCAAGGTAGTGAATGCTTACTCCCAGGAAGGCCTAGTGTCATTCTGGTGGGAATCTGGGATGTGAACGAAGAACACAATTTCGATGCAGCATGGTTAAACGAACTACAAAGTGAGTATTGTGTAAAGGTCTCTGTCAAGATATATGACATCACAGCGAAACAATTCCGACGGTCATTATGGAACTGCTGAATAGAACTCCACATTGCGGAGATTTGATAGTAGGCTACTAGTATAAAAGGCTTGCGTTTTACAGGGAAATTGCACGACTCTGTTCAAAAAGCAATGGATGCTGAACTAGTTATACCAGATTGGCTGACGGTTGCACGGACTACACTTATCCCCCAAAACAAAGAGACTCACGTGACGGAAAAATATAGGTCCATAGCAATCTTGAATGCTATGTAGAAACTAGACAGGTTCTTTGAACATGTTCCTCCAACTCCACTGTCAGACAAATGGTATGATAACTGAAGGATAGGCAGGAGAATAGAGAAGAGTCGGAGGCTGTGCTAAACAGCTACTTCTCAACAAAGCTGTCCTCAAGGAAGTGAAATAACGTTGCAATCTCTTAGCAAATGGCTAGACCACATGAAAGCGTTCCAACCTGTCCCTTACTTATGGATAGCAAAATTATCACACCTTGTCAATGTAACAGCCGCTATAGTGAATACCATTGAAAAACTGACCACAACATGGCGTATACAGCTATCATCGACAACTACTGAAGCAACACCTATTGTTACATACAGAATTTATCTATCAACAGGCATATTCTATGGTGATAATATATATCTGTAAAGTTGTTTGTACTGGCAGTGAATCCCTTGTCAGCCCTGTTAATAAAATGCCAAGGTTGCATGTTGGGATATACAGAAAAGAATATCACCCACATAGCTTTTGTTGATGACCTACAGTTATACTCTGGTACATGAACAACATCAAAATGACAATTAGAGCTAGTCCCAACGTACTCACGAGACATAGGGCAAGATAAATGCTCGTTTATAATAATTATCTGAGGAAAGACGGTCGACCAGACAGGGAACATGTACATCAACGGCTTGTCTATCTCTCCAATTCCAAATGATGAAAACTACAGCTGTCTCGGAATCGATGAGAATGTTGTATACATTAGTGCTGTGACTAAAGCCAGAATAACAAAAGAATGCTTTTGTAGATGCAAGAAAATATGAAACTCAAAGCTATCTACGTCTAACAAGATTATATTTCAATGCTTTAGAAGTTATATTACTAGTGGCAACATTTGGAATACCGGACTGGACACTCAATGAGATACGCAGCATGGACATCAAAACAATGAAGGTACTGACCACTACTAGCAAATTCCACATTAAAAGTGATACCGTTAGAATTTATATAAGACGAAGTGATGGCGATAGATGCATAAGGTCCGTCCAAACAACCCTTGAATGTATTACTCAGACAACACCTTCTGAACAGTAAAGAAAAAATGAGTTCATTCCATGCATACTGAAAAGTGAGAGTAACGACATCAGAGTTGGAGAAGATCTACTGAGCAAGCACTCTGAGAATACATCTGTCTCATGCAACTCAAAGGAGACTCTACTGGCCTGCGATTGAATGAGAAACCTCTCCTGGACCTGCAATAGAAACATTACATCTCACCTTGAAGGATATACCTTCGCTATCCTGGAACAGGATATAGCTGCTAAATACCTGATAAACAAGAGGGACAAAGATACCACTAAACCTCCACGTTGCGATAAAGATTGTCGGCTTGCCTCAAAATGTCTACGAGATATTACCTTCCCCTGAGTCATGATATAGTTGCAAAGACTATTTACAACACTATCCGCAGGAAGGATTTTCCTGACGTATACATCAAAGGCATGTCAGAACTAGCGTGTATTCACACCTCTAAAATCAAGAAATACTGATAGATAACTCCAGTAAAAACATCAATTCGGCTCAAACATAACAGACATGATATTGTTCTGTGGGATAGGGAATAAAAGTCATGCACAAAAGTCTATGAAAAAGAGAACATTTATAGTGAATTAATGCAGAACATGCAGCTCTTATACCCTGACTATATATTTTCATTTGTACCACTCATCATAGTTGCGTTAGATTATGGAGCTACATATTTAGACAAAAACTTAGAAATACTAGGTTTTTCCATTAGTTGCACAGTGAAAATTTGTAAGACATTCCAGAGATTCTCCATTTGAGATATTTTAGACAAATAAATACACACTCTTGGGTGTATACATCCACAGCTCAACCTTTACATCTATCCAACCACTTATTTACAAACACCGGAAAATCTCTTCATTTTAGAAGTCTTGTTTCTTTGTTAGCGACCGATATGAACTTCCTTAAAAAGAACTTAAATATAACTCAAAGAAAAAACATACATACGTACATATATACTTCATAGGATGCAAACAAACTGTTACATTTCTTACCAAAATTTGAAGAACTGCAATATAAAATATAATAAAGTATAAAGTAATATTTTAGAATTAAACAAGTCAAATTATACAAAATATGCTTTAATATTTCACCAATAGGATGGCAAGCTGGCAGAATCGTTAGCACGCCGGGAAAAATGCTTAGCGGCTTTTCGTCCGTCTTAAGTTCTGAGTTCTTTTTTCTATCGAGGTCGATTTTGACTTACATTCTTTCGGGGTCTATAAAATAAGTACCAGTTGAGCACTTGGGTCGATGTAATCCACTTAACACTTCCTCTGATCTTTCTGAACTTGTACTAAAATTTGAAACCAATATTTTGTTTTACCATTTCTATTAACTTTGGTAACTCAAAATGTATAGAATTCAAATGTCGCTTATTAGAAAAGCGTGCATTTAAATTATATAGTTGATGCTAGATGATCCAATAGAAATACCAAATCTTTGAGTAGTTAAAGGAGGTCGTTGAAAAAAAGAAAAAGCTGATTGGATGACACGTAAATTGTGTTACAATGATAATCGAAGTCTTTATGAAAGAATGTAAATTTGCAAAGACAATGTTGGCTCATATATTGGTTTCAAATTTTGGCACAAGGTCAGCAATTCCGGGTGAGGTGGGCGCTCAAATGGTACTTCTTATTATATCGACTTCGAAGGGACGAAAGGAAAAGTCGAGCTTGGCAGAATATTAACTCATATATTGAGAAATATATAATTTACGCAGAGTTTCATTTATTGATAAAAAAAATTGTTTTCATTATATCTCAATTATTCGGCAGCAAGCTGGCTGAATCGTTTGCTCTCCGAACCAATATGTCGACCCCAGGATTGATTGTTTGTAAGCCTAACTCTAACCCTAACCCTAACCCTAACCCTAACCCTAATCCTTATCGTCCACTTTTGTCGAACCGGTAAGTTACGGGTACGTAAACACACCAGCATCGGTTGTCAAGCAACGGTAGGGGGACAAACACTGATACACACACAAACACACGCATACTCTCTCACACACACACAGGATACGATGGGTAAATTGGCGTCCTTTTATATTTTAAGTTTCGCGCGTGCGCATTGTTTCTTTTTGATTTTGTTGACTACACAGTATAGTAGGGTTAGTTGGGCACCGTCTGTGAGAAAAACAGCACCATGACGCAATTCACTCTGCCAGAAATTTGGAAGCGACATGCTGTACTGCTTGGCAAACGCGCCGGAAACTTCGATACGAACATTTCAGTGTGTTTGCGTGTCAATCCGAGGACAGTGCAATCTGAGGAGATGTATCGAGAGTGATAAAAATCAAACATCCCGTCAGTTTTATGGTGTTTGAAGTGATCATTAGTGAAGGCGACGTTATGCCTCCATTCATCTTCCCACATGGCCTCAGACTTAACACGGAGGCCTAC
>NC_142944.1:54116894-54134773 GCF_046866305.1 Octopus bimaculoides
AAGCCGAGGAGCCGCATTTTCCGTTGCTCAAACAATTCTGAAGCTCTCCACATCTTTATGGTGGTCTTTGGTTTAGACATAATCCTTTCTGCTAAAGACACAAGGCCTGAAATTTTGGGGCAGAGGATGAATCGATTACATCGACCCCAGTGTTTCACTGCTACTTAATTTATTGGCCATGAAAGGATGAAAGGCAAAGTCGATTTCGGTAGAATTTGAAGTCAGATCGGAAAGACGGACGAAATGCCGCTAAGCATTTCCCCCGTCATGCTAATGATTCTGCCAGCTCGCCGCCTTATCTGGTTTAGACATAATGCCAACAATTTCGAGGTAAGGAGGTTGTCGATACCATTCACTCCAGCATGTGACCGGTTGGGTTGAAAAGAAAGGTTAACTTCAGCAAGTAATAAAAGCGACAGTAACAACAACAACAACAATAACTATGATAATGATTGAGAAATATCGTGATCTAGCTAGAACGCCGAAGAGATTGTTGAAGACTAGAATAAAAATTATTCGTGTGGTAATTGGTGCACTTCGCACAACACAAAATACTGCCGAAAAAAATGATAATCAAATGGAAACTTACATTGTCCACTTGCAGAAAGATACCATTCTATACTCTGTAAGAATCATAAGAAAGATTCTTGAGAATTGAGGAGACCCGTTGTCACCAAATCTCGAGATAAAATACCTAACTCCTATAATAATAATAATAATGATGATGATGATGATGATGATGATGATGATGATACTACTACTACTACTACTACTACTACTACTACTACTACTACTACTACTACTACTAATAATAATAATGATAATAATAATAATCACTGAAAGAACATATACATTCCTAGAAGAAAACAACCTACTACCACCAGAACAAAAAGGTTGTCGAAGAGAGAGCTACGGATGCAAGGACCAATTGCTGATAAACAAAATGATCCTTGAAGGCTGCAAAACCAGGAAAACGAACCTGAGCACATCATGGATCGACTATAAAAAGGCGTTCGATAGTGTACCTCACTCATGGGTTCTGAAAGTGATGGAAGTATACAAAGTATCCCCAACTCTCATCAAGTTTATGAAACACAGCATGAATAGATGGGAAACTACGTTGACGCAGAACCATTCCAGTGGATCAATAACAAGCAGACCAATCAAAATCAAAAGTGGTATCTTCCAAGGGGACTCGCTATCACTCTTAATATTCTGCTTGGCACTGGCACCATTAAGTACCATGCTCAACAAAACCGGGTATAGATATGAGATCAAGAAGAAAAAATGGTGTCATCTGTTCTACATAGATGATCTGAAAATGTACTCAAAAAATGACGAACAACAAGGTGTACTTGCTACGGTTTAAAAGTTCAGAGATGATATTAGGATGCAGTTTGGACTGGAGAAATGTGCGAAAGCCACTTTCATAAGAGGCAAACTGGCATGTTCTGCGGATATCCACGTAGATACAGAAGCAAGAATCCGAGCACTGGACCAGGAAGAAGCATATAAATACCTTGACATAGACGAAAGTAACGGCATAAAACATTCAGCAATGAAAGAGAAGATTAGTAAAGAGTACTACAGGAGAGTACGGTTAGTAACAAAGACTGAACTCAACGCTGCAAACAAAATAGAAGCCATTAACACTCTTGCAGTTTCAACATAATCAACTGGCAAATGAGCGAAATAAAGAAGCTAGACTCCAAGACCAGAAAACTACTAACCATAAGTCGAATGAACCATCCAAAAGCGGATGTGAACAGGATTTATTTACCGAGAATCATGGGAGGAAGAGGACTAACTCAATTAGAATTATCTTACAAAACCACCACTGTAGGATTAAATACATAATTGAGCTGTCAAAAGATCCTCTAATGAAGCTTGTGCACCAGCATGATAAAGTAAAGAAGCTATACTCGGTATACAAAGAATCTGTACAGTTTAAGAAACAACTGATGACGGAGGAACCTAGGATGAAGGCGAGTGAGAAAGTAACCCAGTTTGCTAAAAGAGTTAAGGAAGAGATGACAAAACAAGCCCAGAAGATGAGCAAAGAAGAATGGCTAGAAAAACCGATGCATGGCCGATACCCATGTAGAGTGAACAAACCAGACGTAGAAAAACGAGACACTCGTGTATGGATGAAGAGCTCAGGACTGAAGGCTGAAACCGAAGGTTTTATCATAGCAGCATAATATCAAGGCTTGGCAACCAGGACTTACCACAAGAAAATAATGAACGACGGCACTGACTTGAAATGCAGAATGTGTCATGAGCAGGATGAAACAGTGGACCACGTCTTAACTGGATGCACAGCGCTTGCAAAAACCGAATATATTCATAGACACGATAGAGTAGCGTAATATATCTATTGGAAGATATGTAAACACTACCAGCTTCCAGCTTCAGAAAGATGGTACCAGCATAAACCTGAAACTGTGACCGGAAAAGATGATGTAACAGTACTCTGAGACATGCCAATCAACACCGATAAAGAAATCAAGGCAACAGGCCGGACATAATCATCAAAGATGGGAATAAAAAGAAATGCTTAATGATAGATGTGACAGTACCTTCAGAGAGAAATGTGTCCATTAAAGAAGTTGAGAAGTTATTTAAGTACAAAAACCTAGAAATAGAAGTGACCAAGATGTGGGGAATGAAAAGCAGCACAGGACCAGTGGTGTTTGGAGCATTAGGGCTAATTAAAAAAGGGCCTTGATAAGCAGCTCAACAAACTCCCTTTCAGTGTTAACGTGGGAGAACTTCAGAAAATAGTGTTGCTAGGTTCCGCACACATTTTACGCCGTGTACTCTCCATGAGATGTGGACCTGCTTTGACCCTAGGGTCAAGGGATGACCTCGGTTCAGCAGAAGACAACGGACCATATTTTATTTTAATAATAATAATAATAATAATAATAATAATAATAATAATAATAATAATAATAATAATAATAATGATAGCCAGGCATTGGCTCTCATGGCTTTTGATTTTAATTGATTGGAAGTGTTATCATGTACATTGTTTTGTCTTGGTATAAAAGATGGACTGCAGCAAATATTCTGCTTAATATCACAGATTTGCTCGTCAGTTGCTTGACCTTAACCAGTTGAGCATGTCCCTTGGTGGTTGACGATATGTGCATCTCTGATCATGAGCAGAAGTAGTGGGGGAGCATCATAGCCATGTGTTGAGAGGAATTCTTTGGGGTTTGAATAATTCACCTTTGGAAACATTTGTGTTTCGTTCAACATCCTGAAACGACTCTTATTCAAGGACCGTTTGAGCGGGGTGGAAGAAAGTTCTAACTGAGCTCCACCTGCAAGGTCATCTTGATATGAGATCACCATGTCGCTCACGTATGGTTGCGATGCATGTGCCAAGTGTACCCTTATCAGACGGGTAGTCATGATGGGTATACTGGCCTTCGTGTATTTTACCCCAGTGTCACTTTGATGGCACGCACTGTTCTCTCACTCAATAATGATAATGATAATGATAATGATAATGATGATAATAATAATAATAATAATAATAATAATAATAATAATAATAATAATAATAATAATAATAATAATAATAATAATGATCATCCTTTCTACTAAAGGTACAAGGCCTTAAATTTAGGGGAGGCGTAAATCGATTACATCGACCCCGGTACTCAACTGGAACTCATTTTACCTCTACGTCAGAATATGCTTATGTCTTCTGCGTTGTGAATGTTTCCTTCCTTCAAGCAGCAAAAAAGTAAGGATACCCCAAATCTCAAAATGCTCAGAATACATTTAAAGTATTTAAGGATCTAATGAATCAGTGTCTCCCACTGCTCACGGACCCGGATTTTCCAGGGACACCGAGAGCGCACCGGACGCCGCCCGAGACGCGGCGCTCTGCATTTACTTTTAGTGCAGATCAACAGACTATTTCGAGTTTCCCAGTGAGAGAACATCGAATTGATACTCCTGTAAATGTCCTAAAAGAAAGAAAAGATCATGAAACAAGGGGTATTGTAGTCTTACAACTAAACTCATTTTAGATCCTAAATTACTCCCGCTAAAACACCAATCATAAGTAAACAGTAATAATTTCTCTCTGTACATCACTTCCTGCGCCACACACCTAGCTGCCAGAACCATTTGCTTCTCTCTGTACATCACTTCCTGCGCCACACACCTAGCTGCCAGAACCATTTGCTTCTCTCTGTACATCACTTCCTGCGCCACACACCTAGCTGCCAGAACCATTTGCTTCTCTCTGTACATCACTTCCTGCGCCACACACCTAGCTGCCAGAACCATTTGCTAAACATATTCCTGCTCTCTCCTGACCATCTCTTTATCACGATCATAATACACTCGCTCACAAAAAAAAAAAAAAAGATCTGCAAGCGTCAATACGATTCCAATTTCTGAATATTTAACAACGCCATTATCACGAAGAAAAGTAATAAATGCAATAGAAAATGATGGTAGAAATTTCCAGTAAATGTCTCCCACAAAACATACAAATATACACAAAGTAGATTGTTGTTGTACTTAATGTGTAGTAATAAATGAACAAGCTAGAAATATACATATGCGGAACACGCTGGCTCTAGACGCAAAACTCAGTATCAAGAAATTAGAAAAGGAATTAAGGAAATAAATCAAATGAGATATAATATATAAGCAATATACAATATACAAGCAAAAAAAAAAAAAAACCCACAGAACACGTCGGTGTAGGACACAATAAATATTCATATTTTCAGTTCAATTCTACTTATCGGACTCAACAACGATCCAACTAAAAAGCCTTACACGAAAAGAAAAGTGTATAAGAGCCCATTACCAATGTTATAGGCAAAGTCTTTTCCAATAAGAAATCCCTGTGCTTACAATCCTTTCAGATGAATTCATAACTTGGAATACCTCGTAACAATATTATGATATTGTTATATAAATCTACCTGTTTCACTGATGTCCAGCACCTTAAAAGAAAAGGAAAAAAGAATCATTAAAAACGCAGAGAGAGAAATAGGTGCAATTTTTTGCCAAAATGTTAAAATTCATAAAAACGTTTGCTTCAAGGTTAAAACCAAAGATAAAGCGCTTTTTTAAAATATATATTTACAATTAATCATATCAATTAATCACTTTTTAAAGTTAATAAAGTTAACATCGTGCATTGAAGTTAAAATAAGGTTTAAAATTACACTAAAGAGAAGATTAGTTTGGTTACATACTGAAGAGAATAGATAAATACATTGATAATTATTTTTATGTATTGATTAAGCCAAAATATGTTATATATTTCTGCTAGCATTTAGCAGAGCTGTTGTATTTAGAGCTATTTTTAGCACTCCCTATGGCCTGTCCTACCTTTCGATGTTGAAAATTATTTGATACCATGTACGTCTAGTCATTTGAATACAATCAAAATTCTACCATGTCTGTATAGTTTTTCTTTAAGACAAATTTTCGACTTCAAGGTACTTTTATCAATATTAGTCATTGGTGATTTATACCAACCACTAATATTGATTATTTGCATAATTTTTTTCTGATTCATGAAACAGGCCTCTTTAAGAATAGAATTGTAAGTATATTTACTTGCAGTTTTAATTCTTTGTACCTGTTATTTAGGAATTTTAAATTTCCATCGAAACGAAGAACTCTTCCTTGCTATTCTCTTCTCTATATATAAATGTACAGTATACTAGCTGTTTCTCAATAATATTTCAATAATATTTTTTATGTATCGTTTAAATCTGTTGTTAACTATTATGTAAATTTTTATGTGAGTTTAATTGAATTTAATCATTTTCTTTCGCTGTTGTGTTACTAGATCTCTTTTTGAAGCTGATTGTGCAGTTTTTTGTTATTGCATTATTTAGCTGCTTTTTTCCAGTTTCAAGTAATTTCAATTTTCATGATTATGATTGTCTCATCCTTCACTCAGATACCAAAGCCAAAAACAAGTCAGAAGGCAAAAACCCTTGAATTTACAGAAAAATTTTCAAAATAATTTTTTTATTGTCTCACAATAACCAGTCTCAATGCAGACTGTGCCTCGTTGATATCAAATGCACAAAAAGGCATATTGTTGAGTTGCTCAGAATGAGTAAAACGTAGTCTTTTTGAGGAGATAGACTGCTAAAATTGAACAGCCACCTATCACGTCATCTTTGGTTTCAATGGTTTCAATGGTAAGCAAAACGTTTCTTGAGGCTGACATTCAGTAATTCGAGTTTGAGAAATCTCTTTGATTCTATCAATTAGTCACACCCACCTCAATCTACGTGTGGAAAATATGTTGATTTACTTAGTGCAAACACAGTTGAAACTTCCTAAATGATCAAAATGTATTTTTAATTGTTGATGAAAGTGAAATCGATGACAAAAATTGTTACTGTACTTGTTGGTTCAGTTAAAAATCTTAAAAGAACGTTCTTAATATATAATGTTTTCCGCTCGAATCAGGTCTAGCTGCCGTAGTCATCGCTCGGATCACCAAGTATGGTGGTTCCAAGAAAAAAAAAATTCTCCTACTATTGTCTGGTGCTTCTTGGTATATGGTACTTGTTGGAGATATATTGCAAGTTCTTCCATCTAACCCGTTTCTCCCTCCTTCTGCACAACGGTGCTCAAAATATAAAGGCTTTCTATCTTGCGGTCGATTGTTTAGCATTCTGCCTTTTTTTTCATTTTCCTATTATTTCTCCACGTGCGGTTAACACAGCCCCACTATTTACTGACTTATATATATATATATATATATATATATATATATATATATATATATACTAGCAGAAATACCCGGCTTTGCCCGGGTTAAAGAGAATAATGAAATCTAAAAACGCCGTCTAGACTACGCAACCCTCAACTGTTAGTAGCTACGATACCATATTTCTACATTAATAACTCTCCAATCCATGCCAGCATGGAACATAGACATTAAGTGGAATGCCAGTCTCTCATCTAGGAGGGCCTTGAAATCAATGTTACCAACTGGGGACTATGTGTGTCGCAGTGATAATAAAAAGACCCAAAGGAGGTCTGCAACGAAATAATTTTACTCAACACTTTGCAAGTGAATCAGTGGAGGCAAAGATGCGTCTCATTTACTTGACAATTTATGCACCACATTGCAGAAATCTGTACCGTTGAATTACAAATAATGCTCATCTGTTAAGTTCGGGTTAAAATTTCATCAACATCAAAAATATATGAAATTTGATGGGAGTTATGGCCGTTATACATAGAATATAATTTCCAAATTTCATAAAGATTCGTTCAGTACTTTTGACGTAGTTTTGGATAAGAAAACAAATGACTAATGTGTGTGTTTGTGTGCATGTGTTTGTGTGTGATGGGTGTATATATGTATAGATATCTGTATGCATGTATATATATATATATATATATATATATATATATATATATATATATATATATATATATATATATATATATATATATGTGTGTGTGTGTACATATTACATGTACATCTATATATATATATACATCTACACATATGTATACATATACATGTATGCATATAGATCTATATCTATATATATATATTCTATGCATATACGTGTACATATACATGTATATGTATACATATACATCTCTTTCTCTCTTTCTCTCTCTCTGAAAGTATCTGTCATTACAGTATCGAAATGTGATTGTTTCAGTTAGTAGAATAGTTTCATTTTTAGAGTGAAAGTATTTGACAGGAGTGTTTTTGTTTCACTTTTGACACGTAATACTTAAATAGTGGAGGAGATATTATGTTGCCGTGGGCTCGAACTCTGCAAGAAGTTAAAAAATTTTTTCGACTAAAACACAACTGGAACCCTAAGTAAGGCATGTGTAAAATTTGAATGAAATTGGTTGCGTAGTTCTCGAGTTTTAGGGATTCACACAGACAGACACACATTCTCATTTTTATATATATAAATAAAACACCATCAAGATCAGTTTAAAACAATAAGCCAGTTGTGACCAGGTGGGACAGCTGGTTGGATCCCTGCAATTACTATGTCAAGAACTTTGTAGAAGTTACAAAAATTGTAGAAAATAATGAGGATGAAGGCGTTTTGATGCGGAGAGCGAGAGAAGCTGTGCGAAATCCTCGCAGAAGAAGCCCTACTCTGAGCGATCCATTAGCACATGTCGGAGCGGGGTCCACACAAAAGTAGTAGCTGTAGCTCCCCCCTTTCTCCTCCTCCTCCTCCTCCTCCTCCTCCTCCTCCTCCTCTTCCCTCCTCTTCCCTCTTCTTCCCTCTTCTTCCCTCTTCTTCTTCTTCTTCTTCTTCTTCTTCTTCTTCTTCTTCTTCTTCTTCTTCTTCCTCCCTCTTCTTCTTCCTCCTCTTTTTCTTCCTTTCCTTCATCCTTCCTTTATCGTTCCTTCATCCTTCTCTTCCTCTCCTTGACCCCCTCTTCATCATACTCTTCACCTTCTTCATCCGTTTCACTCTCCTCCTCCTCGTCATCATCATCATCATCTTCATCAACAACAACAGCAGCAGCAAGCAGCAGCAGCAGCAGCAGCAGCAGCAGCAGCAGCAGCAGCAACAGTAATAGCAAAAACCATACAAGCTAACGAAGCAGCCTTCATGGAGTCATTCGATTTGCTGGAATTAGAAGTAAAATTTTGCCTCAGTGTATTGTACATAATCGTTCCTGAATAAACGGACATATGAAATGTGTGTGTGTGTGTGTGTGTGTGTGTGTGTGTGTGTGTGTGTGTGTAGACGTAGGCTTAGCTTGTCTTCTACTATAGCCTCGGGCCGACCAAAGTCGCGTAAATGGATTTGGTAGACGTAAACCGAAAGAAGCCCGTTGTATTTATATATGTATTTGTGTGTGTTGTGTGTGTGTGTGTGTCTTCCACCACCGCCACCACTTGACAACCGGTGTTGTGTGCTTACGTCCCCGTAATATAGCGGTTCGGTAAAAGAGACCGATAGAATATAAGTACTAGGCTTTTAAAAAAATAATAAGACCTGGGGTTGATTTGTTCGACTAAAGAGAAACGAAAAAAAAACCTTTGAAGGCGGTGCTCTAGCATGGCCACAGTCAAATGCCTGAAACGGATAAAAGAAAAGAATAAAAGAATATGTTGTCTTAGATATTAAAAGAAAGGAATGCTGCAATGTCTCTGATCAAATATATATCTGTTAAAGTAGGGTTGACATGGAGTTAAACAACAATAACATTAATAAGAAGGAAAATTAATCGCTACCGTCACCACCATGATAAGCATTATCTACAACGCCAACAAAAGCAATCAAGAACACTGACAACAACAACAACAACAAAAGAACAAATCAAAAACACAAATATAAAAAAAAACCTATCCTCTTTATTCCTTACACCGTCTTTTATTTTCCCTCTGGTTCTTTCTTTCTCTCTGTCTTTCTCTTTCTCTACTTCGAATTCATATTCTGACTCCACCTTTTTTCTCCTCCCGCTGCACTTGAATAACATCTGTTTGCCTGTCTGTCTGTAGTGAGACCCAACTCAGGCCTCGCCCGTACCATCCTACTTACTACAATATAGATCAAATGACAAGATGAAAAGACATGTGGGTCGCTTCTTAATGAAAGGGAGGAAACGATATCAGTGTTTAAACAAGGCCAATGTTGATGATGATGATGGTGATGATGACGAGGACGACGGTGGTGGTGGTGGTGGTGGTGGTGGTGGTCGTAGCAGCGATAAAAGTAGTGACGTTAGTAGTTGTAGTGGTCGTGGTAGTGATAGCGACAATAATGGTGTCGATGAATAAGGCGGCGCGAGCTGGCAGAATCGTTAGCACGCCGGGCGAAATGCTTAGCGGTATTTCGTCTGTCTTTACGTTCTGAGTTCAAATTCCGCCGTTGTCGACTTTACCTTTCATCCTTTCGGGTTCGATTAAATAAGTACCATAGCACTCTCCCTCAAAATTTCTGGCCTTGTGTCGGTATGGTGTTCATTGTATCAGTAACAGTGATGATGATGGTGGTGGGAGCGATGTCGTGGTCACGGTGGTGATAGAGGTGGTGTTGATGGTAAGGTTGGTGACATGGGTGAGTGTTGTTTGCCCCTGGGTCACCTGTAATTGAGGTAATGTATAAACTGAAGATTACCCAGCTGTGGCCACCCTTTGGAAGTAACCCCACAATCGCATTTTAAAGACGATATCAAGTGATCAGAAGAGAATTTGGCTGCTGTTTCTAGTATGCTGAACAGCCACGTATTGGATTCCACTATGCTTCGAGGCTGGGAATGGTGGTAGGAGTGGTACTACTAATGATGACAGAAGTGATGATGATAGGTGGTGGTGATGATAGTGGAAAGCATGATGATAATGGGGATAGTGGTAGTGGTGGTAGTAGTTATGGTGGTGGTGGTAGTGGTGATGATGATGAGAGTAGTAGTGGAGTGGTGGTGGTGGTGGTGCTGCTGTATTACTATAGGACTATAGGACTATTACTATAGGACTATACATGAACCCTAGATCCTTATGCGTCATGGTATTCTTTAAAATCTAGTGGGAATTGGCCATGATTAGATATTTGTATTTTCTTTAAGAGAGCTGGAATTCTGAGTTCAGCGAAGATGAAGATTCGCTGTCTGCCATCTAAAATGCTGCCGATCACATATAGTCTTCTAATGAGCGGCGATGTTCTGAGCGTTGATGCAAAACTAACAAAGCCTTCTCTTGCAGAAGAATTTTGACTCAGGAATTACGGACAATTTTCAAAAGTTCCTGCTGTAAAACTCCTGAGGATTGCCAGTTTGCGAAAAAATTTGCAAAAACACCTATAACATCAGTCTGGTCTTTCTGAGATGCATAGAATGCGTCGAAACTGTTCCCCTAGCTCTCACTATGTAACCAAACATTGCTGATCTACAGAGTTATGTTGTTATGTGTAGAGAGAAGTCGACAGCCAGTCAAGTTCATCATGAAGGTCAATTTAATGTTTTCCTTTAGCAGAGAAGTTTTACTTTTCTTCGTGGCTATGGTGGTCGAAGCAGTCTTGCTAATTAAAAGCACTGATGAGAGAACAAGCCTTTTCGTTTAAGGAAGATCTTTACGATCTTTTACAACAATCTATTAAGAATATAGGGGTAAAAATGACAAGTGCTGTCTATTGGTTTATATGCGAAAGTTGAATGATAATGTACATAATTGCAACTTATGATCTGAGTGGAAAAGTTTACTCGCATGAGAGGCTGGTGAAACCTGGAAGAAAGTGGCTGCTCTTAGGAATGAAATTAATCTTGGATCTGTCCCCTCATCAGTCGTTGTAGTAGTAATTATAATACTAGTGGTAGCAGCAGCAGCAGAAGTCGTGGTGGTGTTAAAGACATTGTTAGTGTTGTTGCTGTTGTTGTTGCTGTTGTTGTTGTTGTTGTTGTTGTTGTTGGTGGTGGTGGTGGTGGTGGTAAAATTGGGGATGCTGGTTGTGTTGGTGTTGCTTCTGTTGATGTCGGCAGCTGCGGCCACAGCAGCGCAACAGCAACGGCAACAGTAGCAGCAGCAGTAGCAGCAGCAGTAGCAGCAGCAGTAGCAGTAGTGCAACAGCAACAGTAGCAGCAGTAGTAGTGGTAGTTGTGGTCATGGAGATTATAGTAGTAGTAGTAGTAGTAGTAGTAGTAGTAGTAGTAGTAGTAGTGTAACAATTTTTCTTTCCTGTTTCACAATTTCCATAGTGATTAATCATTGATTATGAATAGATAATAGTGTGTAATAAAAATCTTGCAACAGTTCTTTGATGCCATTTCAAGTGTTCCGCTTGGAATTAGATACATCAATACTTTACGTTATATATGGGCTATGACCAATAGATTCTATTCTTTGATAGCCTCGAAGAGTCTTTTTGCAACTGATTCTTTAGTCTTGATTCAGAGTAACCAAAGAGAACCTGTTATAGCAGAGATTATTCATTTTAATAATGTCCATCTCCAATTGTTTAATGTTTTTAGTTCCCTTTCTAATAATAATTCTATTTATTGGCATTGAGACATTTACTCGGTCTCTTCTTTGATAACCATATCTGGCCAGCTACAATAATATTTATTGTCTTTTGATAGATTTCCAGTTTCCTTGGGGTCAATGCTTCCGCCCATCGGGTGCGATATCTCAATAAAGGGTGCATGTTTTTCTTTCGACATCGATTATATTCGACTGGCTTGCATTGTTCAATATCTATAGCTCCGTAAATCCATATCCTAAAGAATTGTAATTCTGTGTTATTCAATTATGATAATAAGGTGGTGAATTGACAAATCGAAAGAGAACTAGGTAGGATGATTTTTAGTAGTTGTTCCACCTCTCTGTGATCTGAGTTCAAATTCCACTAAAATTAATTATTAGCTGTAATCTTTTCGAATCTTATAAAGTCAAATACAGGAATCGATTCTTTTTCTGTCTGTCTGTCTGTACCTCTCCTCCTTTTTCCTTTTCCCTACCTTACTCTCACGCCATCCACTCCCCTCTCTCCGCCCTGCCTCCCTCACCTCGCTCCTCTCCTCTCTTGAAATCTCTAGAGGGAGAGCTCCACGAGTTTTAAATACTGTATGTTTAAGTTTGTCAAAGCGGCACCCGTACGACTCGATCAGAAGTTGAGAACCCATCTGAATAAAAGATCTTAAAATATCCCTACATATATTGTAAGATACACAACTATAACAGCTTTGTTATAGTTGTGTAAATCTAGCGGCTACTAAGAGACTATCATCTCATTAAACTGCCCTTACAAGCATCGTTTTGAATACCAATACCCTTGAATGAATTTATTATTATTATTATTATTATTATTATTATTATTATTATTATTATAGTACTTAATCAGGAGTTAGAAATTTCAGAATCCAGTAAAAAAACTTCTATTTGTACAGTCAGTATTCTCTTCCTCAACCTCACTGTTCTTCAAACCAGTTGCAATTATGGTTGTTTAGCAACAGAACAGAAATATGTTCAAATGCATTTAAATCAGTGTTTCTCAACCTTTTTACCCTTGCGTAACTCTTAAAATAAATTACATGTCTCAAAAAAGCCCAGCACACAAAAAAAACAACAACAACAACAACATATATATATATATATATATATATATATATATATATATATATGTATGTACTGTATCTTTCTCATATGTTTTCCGGAATCTAACGCTCTTAGCTTAGTTTTTCCTTGGGGCTGGCCAGATTGGAGCAATATCGAGAATAACCAGCCGAAATTGCAAAGATAATCTGGATCTCGACTGAAGAGAGAAAACTCCGAATGACCTGTCCGTGTTTTCTTTGTATCGTCTATCTGGATGTTTTGTCCCTTGTATCACCTAACTGTCTTGATGTTTTGCGTTCTTGTCCAATTCTGTATTATATATATATATATATATTGAAAGAAAAGTCAGAATTTTGGAATAACTTCTTTCATTTATTTTATACATATATTAGCGCTTTCGTTCGTCTTTCGAACTTGTCAAATATAATTCTGTGAAAATACAGAGATTTTGCTTGTTTATATAAAACAGGTGTTTTTTGGGGTTTTGTTTATAACAGAACATTGTTTTGTTTTTTTGTTTTTTGGGGGTGAGGCTTTGGAGACAATGGAAGATGTATAAGCAGATAGATAGACAGACAGGCAGATAGATAGATAGATAGATAGACTGATAGTCAGACAGATAGAGAGATGGATGTTGTAAAAGAGAGAGAGAAGGGCCATTGTATTGAAATGGTCTTTTTAAGGAGTGTAAAAAAAAAAAAGAAAAGGGGTAAAAGCTTGTTTACTACATACTCATTTGTTTTGAGAGGGTTTCTAGGGATGGTAGAAGAAGGAAGAAAAGAAAAAAGGAAGAAGAGAGAAGAAAAAATAGAGAATAATAAATAGAAAATATAAAGAAAACAAAAAATGTCTTCCTGTTTTTTATTTGCTTTTAGTTCTTTCCTTTTATATTCTTTGTCCTTTCTTTTTATATACTTTGAGTCCTATTTAGAATATATTCCTGTCATACATTCATTTATTTATTTATTTTTGGTAAGGTGTAGTTCTGCATGAGAGTATATTAGTATAATATTTGTAAATTTGAAAAATCGAATTAATAAAATCAATTAGTAAAAATATCATATCACACGCACATATATATATACATACAAAACGTATTCCTTGTTTTTCTTTTTTTTCTTTCAAACATTTAACTTTGGGGAAAATTTTTTTATGAAGAGTAGTTCTATTGCCTTTCGGTATTGAGGATCGTCCCGTGTACATTTATAAAAGGGAAAGATCTTGAACTTTCCGTCTCCGCATATTTCCAGATGTTTACTTAATGGAATCATTCTTAGTTCTTCTTGTCGGATATGTTGCCTGTGAATTCTTGCACGTCGACAGAGTGAGTTATTCGTTTCGCGAACGTAATTTTCTTTACAGTTTGGACAGGTGATGCAGTATATGAGATTTTGTGTTTTGCAGTTCATATCTGCATTTATTTAAAAAATAGATCCGTTCTTGAATTTTATGTGGGAACCACTTTCTATGTATTTGTAGTTGTTGGTATTGTTACACGTTCCACATCTCCTATCACCACATTCTTTTACTATGAATTCTGGTTTAGTCTCTGATCTGAATTCTGCCCTTGTCAGGTGTTTTTTAAGGTTTTTTGGTTGGCGTCTGCTATTCCGTAAGGTGTTTTTTTCAATCAGAAGATTGTTAGAGGTTAAAATAACCGCCTAAGAAATAGAAGTGTCCATTACACTACCGGTATACATGGGTATATACCGGTATACATAACAAAAGGCTTTCGACAGTGTTCCCCACACGTGGATTCTCGATACACTAGCTATAAATAAGGTGGCACCAATTATTATAAAATACATAAGGCACTCCATGAAGAAATGGCAGACAATGATGCAGTTCCAAACAAAAGAGGGACTTGTGAAAACGAAAGCCATCCCCATTAGAAGAGGAATATTCCAGGGAGACACGCTCTCTCCACTCCTGTTCTGCCTGGCACTCACACCTTTAACTGAATTGCTAAATAGAACTGGATGCGGATACAAATATTACGGCAAAGCAGTCAGCCACCTTTTATTTATGGATGACCTAAAACTATACGCTACAAATGATAAACAGCTGGAAACACTACTACAGACAGTACATGGCTTCACCAAGGAAATAGATATGAAATTCGGATTAGAAACATGTGCCAAAGCAACCCTGAAAAGAGGAAAATTAGTTAAAAGTAGCAACATCACACTAGAAAAAGCCAATGAAATAAGTGAACTAGACGAAAGCCAGCCATACAAATATTTAGGAATCAATGAACTAGATAGGATAAAACACACACAAATGAAAGACAAAATAAAGAAAGAGTACTATAGACGAGTTAGATCAATACTAAAAGCAGAGCTCAATGGCTAAAACAAGATAATAGGTATTGACACTTTAGCTGTCCCACTTATAAGTTACAGCTACAATATCCTTAACTGGACACTAAACGAACTATCTAAAACAGACAGGAAAATAAGAAAAATAATGACAGGATATAGGATGCACCACCCAAAATCTGACATAGAAAGGCTATATATACAACGCACAGAAGGTGGCAGGGGTCTTATACAGTTGGAAAACTATTATAAAATAGCCACCATAGGACTGCAAAAATACCTACTCCAGGAGCAAGGAAAACTAATACAAATAGCCACAAAACACGAGCAAAACAAATAACTGTTTTCAGTATTTAAGGAAGCTGACAAATACAAACAAGAAATCATACTACCTAATAAATACGAAGAAGAAGAAGAAGAAGAAGAAGAAGAAGAAGAAGAAGAAGAAGAAGAAGAAGAAGAAGAAGAAGAAGAAGAAGAAGAAGAAGAAGAAGAAGAAGAAGAAGAAGAAGAAGAAGAAGAAGAAGAAGAAGAAGAAGAAGAAACAACAAAAGCTATAAAACAAATGAAATCCAAATTAAAACTAGAACAGCAACGGACCATGATAAAACGATGGCAAGAAAAGCCCCTACATGGTAAATACTGGGCTAAACTAAATGCAAAAGAAATAGACAGAGAAAAATCCCAGCAATGGTTGAGAAGCTCAGGACTCAAAGCAGAGACTGAAGGAATTTTAATTGCTGCACAAGACCAAAGCCTCCCCACCAGAAATTACCAAAAACATATAATGAAAAGAAACATAACAAGTAACTGTAGAATATGTGGAGATGGACAAGAAACAATAAATCATATTATCTCTGGCTGCCCAGTCCTGGCTAAGAAGGAATATATTCACGGACACGACAGAGCTGGGACCTATATACATTGGAAGCTATGCAAATACTATGGAATAATAACAGAAAAATAATGGTATAAACACACGCCAGAAAAGGTTACAGAAAACGAGAAAGCAACCATACTCTGGGATATGCCAATACACACAGATAGAGAAATTAAGACAAATAGACCAGATATAGTTGTCAAAGATCATGAAGAAAAAAAATGCTGTCTAATTGATGTATCAATACCAGCAGATGACAACGTTTCCCTAAAAGAAATGGAAAAACTTTCAAAATACAAAGACCTAGGAATAGAGGTAACTCGAATGTGGAATCTAAAAACGGAAACAATTCCTATCATAGTAGGTGCCTTAGGTATAATAAAAAAATATTCAGACAAATACATAACAAAAACACCAGGCTTACAAATATATATAACATACAGAAAATTGCACTACTGGGCACTGCACACATCCTACACAAAACACTTTCAATACAGTAACCGTAAGAGCATCACAGCAAACCACAGCACATACCCAAGGCACACAGAGCTGCGCTCGGTAGTGAAGTGAAAGCACGTTATAGAAATAAAACTACTGAATAATAATAATAATAATAATAATAATAATAATAATAATAATAATAATAATAATAATAATGATAATATTAATAATAATAATAATAATAATAATAATAATAATAATAATAATAATAATAATAATGATAATGATAATGATGATGATGATGATGATGATGATGATGATGATGATGATGACGACGACGACGACCATGACGATGGCAACGACGATGGCAACAACGACGATGATGATGATAATTGTTAACACCATCCTCTTCCACATCATCATCATCATCATCATCATCATCATCATCATCGGTAGTAGTAGTAGTA
This sequence comes from Octopus bimaculoides, assembly GCF_046866305.1. Taxonomy (NCBI): domain Eukaryota; kingdom Metazoa; phylum Mollusca; class Cephalopoda; order Octopoda; family Octopodidae; genus Octopus; species Octopus bimaculoides. The sequence goes on from NC_142944.1 coordinate 54,134,055, forward strand.
GTAGTAGTAGTTGCAGTAATGGTAACAATGCACATTGTATGACAGACAAAATATACATTCTGACTGTAGCTGTAGCTGCAACCGAGAGATACTTTCAGATTTTCTCTGAATCACTAGAGTCCGGGCGTTACCGCCGGTCCGGTCCGCCACCCACCATAATTCATATACGATTGTCTTTCCTGGGATGAGACGATCGAGTGAAACGACTGACTCATCCAAGGAATGAAACCAGACAACTGAAAGCAATCCCTGGATCAACGATCAGCGAACAATAGTGGTAGGCGTAGTTTAACAATACTTATTGTTCATATACACACAAATTCATAAACACAAATAGATAACATACACACACTAACTATATATAAATAAATAAATAAATAAATATATATATATATATATATATATATATATATATATATACATATATATATATATATATATATATATATATATATATATATATATATATATAAATATATATATATATATATATATATATATATATGTATATATATATGTATATATATATATATATATATATATACCTATGTAAATACCTATGCATTAGACATGTACATAAATATACTTATACATACACAAGTACATACGCACGCGTGTGAGTAAATACAAACGCATACACACACGTATGTATGTATGTATGTATGTATGTATGCATGTATGTATGTATGCATGTATGCATGTATGTATGTATGTATGTA
>NC_142944.1:54140273-54167773 GCF_046866305.1 Octopus bimaculoides
GACTCCACCGTTCGAGCCCATCGGACAGTTTTAGTTTCATCCTGTTTCAGTGCACTGGCCTTAGCTCTAACAACGCAACCTTCGTGTTTCGCTCCGAAGAAATGATTAAGGATTATTCTCGCCGCTAACACATTGGTCGCAATTCCCTTTTTAATCGCTTCTTCTATTTTGCTAACTAGTTCACTCTTTGATCTATTCCTTTCTATTTCTAACTCTTTGATAAACCTTATCGAATCTATTCTAATAACCCTCTTCAGGACGCCCCACCGATGGTTGTTGACGATTGCTCCCTTCTAATTTACTTAACTAGTTCACTAATCCGGTCCCTGTTGTCTTTGCAAGCCGGAAAGGACGCGTCTAACTACCAGTAACCGGGTCTCTGTCTACGAGTCCTATCTAACTCGACTGTGCAAATCACAAACTTATGGTCTGTGTAACTGACCAATTTAAACTGTGGACAACCTACACTATCCCTATCCTCTAGATACGGTCTGGATGACCCATTGTGGTCTGAGCAGATGTGTGCGGCTTCATGTCCATACTGGAACATCAGGGAAATCCATCAGACAATTGAAAGTCTCTGAGCAGGTTTCCGAAGATTTTACATCCCCGTCTTCCGTGTACTAACCCCACACAGTCCTCCCGGGCGTCCAAAGTCACATTCCAGTCCCCTACTAGTACTAAATTGCTGGACGTTCCCAAGTAAGTTTCTAGACACCTGAAGAAATCTGGCCTTCTAGCCCCTGACGGGGCATAGACGACCACCAGTCTAAGGGCGCCACCTTCGATACCAACCTGTTGCCCGGGTCAAAGAAGATTGCCTTTACCTTGAGATCTAAGGATTTTCGGAATAGCACTGCTACCCCGCCACCCGCTCCCGACAAACCACATGATGAGAATATCTAATAGTCATTGAAAATGGGCGCTAATGCTTGCGCATTAGAAATCCTTGTCTCGCTAATTGTAGCCACGTCTAAATCGAGCGACCTGATGTCGTTTAGCAAGTGACCTTGCTTCCAAGCTGACCCCAGCTGATTTAGCTGCCTCGTCTGAAGCATTATCATTAATGAAGAGCCTTCCTAAAGTCTTCTTAGTTGGCTTTAGCCTACGAGGCCCAATGTCTATTGGGTATTTTTAAGTTGTAGATAAGTGTTTGTCCGTTTTTATCAGATGTTTGTCATAGGAAGTTTTCGACAGAAATTCGTCGAACCCTACTCCTATTGTGTGAATGTTTGTGTTTTCCCTTACTTCCTGCATCAGCTCACTGTTGCTCTTGCGAGCGACTGTGAAGTTGATGAGGCGTTCGGGTTCTATAGTCAGTTGTATGGGTTGTTTCTCTTCGTGTATTTATTTCTGCTTTGGTGTTTTTTGTAGTTGTGGTTGTGGTTGAATGAGTGTGCATTGCATTTTCTGCTGGGATTTGGGTGGGTGTGTCGGTGTTGTTAGTGTAGCCGATGGATTAGGTGAATTTTCTTCGTCCTGTCGTTTCACTTTCAGCTTAGGAAGGCCTCTTTTTGAACTATTTTTTCGTTTTTCCCCAACACAGGTACTTCTTGGGGGGTTCAGTTCCACCTCGTCGCATGATAAGGCTTCTGAATCGCTCGTGTCGGGAGTATAAGGTGTATTTATGTCGGCGGCCTGTAGGGATGGCCGGGCGTTGCTTATTTCCACCGCTACAGTTGTTGGTGCCACTGTGGTGGGATTCTGCTGTTGTTGCTGCGCTCGGTAGTGAAGTGAAAGCACGTTATAAAAATAAAACTACTGAACAATAATAATAATAATAATAATAATAATAATAATAATAATAATAATAATAATAATAATAATAATGATAATAATAATAATAATTATAATAATAATAATAATAATAATAATAATAATAACAATAATAATAATAATAATAATAATAATAATAATAAGGCCAATAGACCGGATATAGTTGTCAGAGATCATCAAGAAGAAAAAAGTGCTTTCTAATCGATGTATCAATACCAACAATATTTCTCTAAAAGAAACAGAGAAACTTTCAAAATACAATGGTTTGGAAACAGAGGTAACTTGAATGTGGAGCCTAAAAACAGAAGCAATTCCTATTATAGGAATGATAAAAAAGCGTTCAAACAAATACGTAACAAAAGCACCAGGACTTACAAGTGTATATAATATAGAGAAAATAGCACTACTAGGCACCGCACACATCCTATTCTTTTATTTTCAATACAGGGAAAATAACGACACCAAAATAAACTTCAGCATATACCTGAGGCACACAGAGCTGCGCTCGGTAGTGAAGTGAAAGCATGTGATAAAAATAAGACTACTGAATAATAATAATAATAATTAATTCGTTTTATTGGCCACAAGGGCTAATATCAATTAAAAACATTTAAGGACAAAGACAGGACGAAGGTTACAAAAGGTTTTGTCCGAAAAGGTAGGAAAGTTCGTCTAAACAGAGGAAGAAAACGGAGAAAGATATAATAAATAAATAAATAAATAAATAGATAAATAAATAAGTAGAAACCCCCGAAGGGGGAGGCGCTTCGAAAAAGGAAAGGTTACACGTGGAAAAACCCATAAAGCCACGGGAGCCTGGTCAGAAAAAAATAAGAAAGGGGTATAAAGCCCTTTCTCCTTTTACATTACCTTTTTTTTTCTACAGGTGTATTCTCAGAATTGGTCCGTTTATACTGGCCATTTTTCCAACAGTCACCCATCTTTCAACGAATTTGCTATGAGTGAGCACATCCCTCTCTACTCTCATCTTCCTTTTCAAGTGGAACTTGAAAAAGTTGATGAGGCCTTGGCCAAAGAGGGAAGTGTCTGTCTTTAGCCCTTTCAAACGGGTCCACCATATCACCTCTTTCGCTACAGCCACTAGGCATAGGAAAATTGCCTTGCCCTCCTGGTTAAAGGAGGTCGGCGGGTCAATTCTCACGATGGATTCAGCTGATAGCCGGATCCGTCCTACACGTGACAGTAGCTGTTCGATATAAACCCACAGGTCAGCAATGCTCGGGCACTGGACGAGTGCGTGCAGAACGGTTTCGTCGTCCTGAGCGCACCTCGGGCAGGCCCGGTTGACGGCACTTCCGTGTCGGTAGAGTTTATCTCGAACAGGTAGCGCACCTCGGTAGCACTGCCAGGCGAGGGACCTTTGAAAATTATCCATGGGCTCCGGCCCGAAAGTTCTGAACAGACTGTTTAGCTGATTATCTTCGACGCCAAGAGTTTCCCCGAGAACGTCGTCGCACTTTTCCTCCACTAGAACGCTAGAGTGGAGCTACTACCGATCGCACTGCCCGCCTGACTGAGGGTGGTGAGAGCTTGGCGGCACTCGAGGTGCCAAGCGCCCTTTCTCGGTTTACGTTTGATCCAGGATTGCAGCTCTGTTAAAGAAACGAGCTGCGGAAAATCGCGTCTGACGAACGGCGACCACACCTGTTCACCGTCCAGGAAACGCTTGAGATGTCGTAGCCTGAGCGCATGTTTGCGCATCAGCAACCACGGCATGCCAAGGCCTCCGTTCAGCGGCTGTTGACAGCAGATGGAGCGCCTGACCAGTGGTACCTGACCCTTCCACAAAAAGTTGAAGAGCAAGCGTACTATCTTGGTTAACCAACGGTCAATAGTAGCAATAACAGTAGTAGTAGTAGTAGTAGTAGTAGTAGTAGTAGTAGTAGTAGTAGTAGTAGTAGTAGTAGTAGTAGCAGCAGCAGCAGTAGTAGTAGTAGTAGTAGTAGTAGTAGTAGTAGTAGTAGCAGCAGCAGCAGTAGCAGAAGCAGCAGCAATAGTAGTAGTAGTAGTAGTAGTAGTAGTAGTAGTAGTAGTCGTAGTAGTAGCAGCAGCAGCAGCAGCGGTAGTAGTAGTAGTAGTAGTGGTGGGAGATATGAAATAAGGAAGAGCAGCATTATGCTGAGGTTGGGTAGTTACTAAATTTGAAGGAGTCTGAATTACAAAACAGCTTGATACATTGATCAACGGAAATGAAGAAATTCCTGAGTGAATAAAGTTTTGATGAACAGTAAGTTTGTTTGAACGCTACTTCAAAAAGGAATGCTGTGAATAACTACTAAAGCCATATCATGCCTTCCACTGATGTGGAATCTGTTCAGTGGAATAATATATACAATTCTTGATGATACCGGAATTCTATCTGTTGAGCAATAGATCTATATATTGCCGGACGCTAAAGTCTAGCTACTCATAGATAAAATGGGGGTGAAAAATTTTCTGGGAAGGAAGACAAATTTAAACTGGATAGATTACTTTGTCGTTTACAATTACTTCTGGAGTTTTCCCCACATAATGTCATTTTTCGACGCCATCCATATTCACCACACAACTCCAAAGGAATCATTCTTGTGACATTATCGAGTTATCGTTTGTAGTCTTTTTGATCCACCTTCCTCGCCCATAACTTTTTATTTCATGATAGAATCATATTCCGAGGAGTAACACCAATGTGACCTTTTTAATGGTTTAATTATAAATAGGAAAATACACCTATAGCCCATAGTTTTCTTAATAGTTTAAACATTGGTGGAAGACTAATATATTTCGTAGAAGAGTAATCCGTTTTAAACATCACTCATAGGTGTCGCAGTAGCACTCATGATGCATTTTGGTGTTTTAGTTATAGCGGAGCGGTGGTTTTGCAAAAGTGTTCTTAATGGGTGGGAGGTAAAGCGAAAAGGAGTGAGAAAGCAGAGATGTCGCCTGATAATTAGCCGAGGAAAGACTGCAACAAAAGTATACAAAGGTGAAGTGGTGGTGCTAAACGACGTAATGAATTAAAACTACTACTAAAAGCAGTCAAATATTATTCAGAAGACACTTTCTTAAATGAAGGAACGAAAAACTGAGAAAGACAGTCCTAGATTTATACACTGGCTGTTGTAGACCTAGAAGTATATTGCGCATGAAAAATCCCCAGATGAGATGGCCACTTCAGAAGCGCACTTTTGAACAAAATATATTGTAAAAAAAATCAAATTGGTGTTAGACAATGCGATGTTCTGAACTCTCAAAAATAGTAACCAAGTCTCCCTTTACTCATTCTCTACCATCTGAATTTACAATTAGATACATTGGTAATCTTGATACTGCATTAGTGAAAGAAGCAGGATGGAGACATCGTTGGAATATCTTTAATCATATATTAGATTGATCAACCATAGCATGGGTTTAAGCAAGTAGAACATTTTCTAAAGGATTAGGCATAAAACTCAATTTTCTCAGCTTTTACATAAACCTGCAATATCTATAAAAATGTAGACATTTGTAGGGAAGATGTGTAATAGATTAGATCCAGATTACGTATATGTTTGGTATATATTCTAGGAACCCTGAATAACTGAAAGTAAAGCCAACTCAAATGAGATTTTCAACAAAGAGACTAAATAGTTGTAATTAAATGTTACATTGTTTTACTTTTTAATGCTCTACAAATCCTACGTAATATTTAAAGTCGATATACCTTCGGGAGAAACTAACATTGAAACAAAATTTGTAAGAGAAATCAGGAAAGTAAATAAATAAATATACATTTTTTAGACTGAGGTTTTTAGAAAAAAGTCTGTGCAAAACAAGGCGATTGTTGAGAGAAGGGAAAAACTTCGAAAACACGTAGTTGGTCTAAGGAATAAGAAAATACAAAGAAAAATGACTGTTCCAATACAATAAAATTTAATAGTTATAAGTTTTAGAAAAGTTATAGAAGCATTATTATGGTGTAGATAAACTAATCCAGTTGAGATTAACAATAATGTACATTGTCTCAACATTACATTGCTCTGTCCTTTAATAAATTTATCTACAATCCCTACAAAATAAACAAAAATCAGAACAAAACACGTATAATCCAAGTTTTAAACAGCTTACACATACATTCAGTGAAAAAAAAAATTGAAAACAAAAATTCTGCTAATGACTCAATTTCGATCGCTTCTATGACAAAGAATTGCAACTATAATTACGATTTCTTTAATTATAAACGAGGTTAAGCATTTTAATGTGCGAGAGACGAATGATATTGTGTGACATTCATACATGTTTTTAATTCTTTCGAAAATTGTTTTCGAAGTAAATGCAATAAATTTGTTATATCCAGGTATCGAAAAAAGATTCACAGGTATAGGTAACATTTCTTTTGTCCATTGTGTGGAGAAAATATTTTCACAGGTAATTCACTCTACCACATATTTATAGAAGAATGTATACATGTAGGAATCGATGGAAAGATTGCCAGGAGAGTTTTTACACGTTCGCTCGACCTTCAAGAAATATCAGTCAAATATCGCTCAAATGACATCCGACTTAAAAAGCAAATAATTCAATAATTTAAACCTCAGTAGCCAAAGGAAGAGCGAGATTATGTATTTATGTATATACGTACGTATGTACTTATGCATGTATGTATGTATGCATGTATGTATGTATGTATGTATGTATGTATGTATGTATGTATGTGTGTATGTATGTATCCCGAGCGTCCAGTAACACAATCTGTATCACGTCCTCACTTTGTTGTTTTTTTTGTCTTTTTCCTATTTTGAACCTATGTATCTCTCTCTCTCTCTCACACACACACTCTCTCTCTTTCTCTCTCTCTCTCTCTCTCTCTCTCTTTCTATATATATATATATATATATATATATATATATATATATATATATATATATATATATATATATATACATATACATATACATATATATACACACACACACACATTCATACATGCATACATACATACATACATACATACATACATACATACATACATACATACATAAATCTGTATGTGTGTTTGTGTGTGTGTGTGTGTGCGTGTGTGTGTGTGTTTGTGTGTGTGGTAATAATAACAAAAGATAATTCATAAAAATGTTACGTGCATATTATTTGCACGAAGTTCAGCGAAGTTTACAATGATGAATGTGCATGAGTTGTTTAAACGAAATGAGAAGTGAAAATTAAAGGTATATTTGATATACTTATATAATCAGTTAAAGCTATGCTTTAATCAGGTCTGTCCAGGATTGCCACTCCTAGGTATTTTCCATTAATAACGACTAAAGAGTTAGAAACATTGATGTCTGACAATCCTGATATGGGGTGATACTGGACAGATATGGTATTTCTAAACCTTTTTACCATAAAAGCGGGTTTTCTCCACGATAACTGCAGTGAATTTGTCTTTTAGCAGTTGAAATATGTCACAAATATATTTTAACTAACTAAACTTTGCATGCATACATACATATGAGTGTGTGTGTGTGTGTGTGTGTGTGTGTGTGTGTTTGCTTTTGTGTGTATATGCATATATTAAATATATATCCACGAAAGGAGATGTAAACCGCAATGAAAAACACTCGATACGGCCACATCGTGATAGAAACAGTAATAGTGATCAAGCTAACACGGTAAAAAACGTTGAAAAATGAAGTCAGAACTGCCATATATACAACTAAATATAATGAATGATCACGCACAGAAAAATCAAAATGCCCATTGATGAAGCTTTGTATGAGTACAAATCTTCTATATAAAGGTATCGTATATACAAGGGGAGGATCGTATGTTTACATTAGGGTAACGGCTGATTCATTCAAGAATCACTATCGCAACCGTATAGCCTACTTCAAGGAAATCAACAAAAGATATTCAACATCTTTAGCTGAATTTCTGTGGCAACTTAAGGAAGATAAAATTAAGTATAACATAACTTGGTCCATAGTAAGGCACACAAAACCATATAATATCATTTCTTGGAGATGCCGACTCTGCTCCGAGGAATTTCTGTCTATTCTGTGGACCAATGAGAAGATAACTAATAGAATTTCTGAAAGACTCTCAAGAGGATTACATGCATATAAATGCACTTTTGCACAATAAAGTGGGAATGAATCTGAGTAGCCGTTAACCTAATTAATAATCATAATTCACCTTAAGGTATGGACGAATTAAATTTAGTCCTAATCTTCCCATTTTTATGATCACCAAGTAACTATTTAATTCGCTATATGAACGTATGTGCATCAAACCACATGTGTGCGTATGCCTATATCTTCGTGGATATTTATATGTGCGAGTGTACATACGCCATCAACCTACGCGAGGGCGTTTATATATCCATATATGTTAACGGTTATATTTAATATTTTTTCGCTGTATTATGTATTCGTTTCTTTTTTGCATCTATTATTTTTTATTATTGATCTTCCATATAAATGAAGCTATATCCTTTAATTTGCTGCTCTATTTTACACAAACCGAGAAGATATCTTGAGGAACAGTCGTTATTTTATGTCCCACACATCCCTTGATATTTAAGAGACGACAACTATCACAATCAAATGCATATATATTATGAATATTTTCAATGCACATGTGTTTACATGTTTCTAACAGAAACAGAAAAATCTGAATAAATTACACTGGGGAACAAAAACATTTGTTGCATTGATATTGATACTTGCTCTTATCTAATTTGGATGCAATGAATTCAAATCTAAAATCAGATTTTCACTATTAACTATAAAGTTTTGCAATTCAAACTTTTCATTCTTTATGGAATTTCGACACCTTTTGCATCAATCCATGTTCTATCTAAGGAATTTATGTTCATACCATCTTTAATATGGGATTGAAACAATCATCTAGACAAAAAAAAAAAATAAAATAAATATATATATCTCAGTAGCGTTTAAATTAATCATAGTACGTACTAAAGTTTGAAATGAAATAATGAAATTATAAAGCTGAAATTGTCCTTGTTCTGGTAAAAAAAAATTCGGTTGACGCTCTTGCGTTTATAGACTTTGTCAGGATAGTCTCGTTTGATACTCCACCTGAAGACCGCCAAATGTCTGTTCCAGCGCCCTTGATTACGCTTTCCATCGTCACGAGATATTAATTGAAGCACTTTCCCTGATCATCACTTAAAGCTCCAAGACACTCGAGGAAATGGTGAAGTGACTATTCAGCAAATGAATTTTGACATTCATGTTGCACCCAAGATCGCAAGAAACCAACAGCGTTTTGACAACCAAAATTCCTTAGTTATCTGCAATTTCCTTAACAAAAAAGTTTCTTATAACCACCACGAAGACAGCCACGCTGTCTTCTTGCCATTCATCTTTCTGACAAATTCCTCAAGTACAAGCGCATAAACTTGAGGCCCATCAAATACGTCCGCGCTGATTTTCTCGAAGGACAAAGCAGGAAACGCAAAAATTATGTGCTTTCAGTACATAATGTCTTGACAAACTACTTCAAGCCAAACTTAATAAGTAGTGGGATGATGGTGGAAAATGGTTTTCTTTTAGTTGACGATCGGGTCATTTACAATGTTTGGCATACTTTCAGAGTTCACTGATGGGCCGTTTTTCTTGGGTCCAATGTTTGTCCCGAATACAATTTCCAACATGCAGATATAACATGGAAGCATAAGGAAACCTTTCTGTTGCCCCAGGTGGAAGTTGACCATCTTTAGGTCCACACAAACGATCCATTTGTACTCGTGATATTTGAATAAGTCAATAACCATCCTTATGTCATCATGGCTTTCTCGCAAATGCAACAGGTCAAAACTGGGACTATGCATAAACATTGTCCTAATACAAAAGAAAACATTTGAAGTTGGGCTTAGAACTATTCAAAAATAGTCTTCATTCTGTAGGGTTATATTGGGTAACGCCTAACTGTGTGAGAAGGCCTGGAATATCGTGACACGAAATAAATTGCATGTGTCCAGAAAAATAGTTCGCAAAATCTGTTCCCGCCTTCTGAAATGAGATTTTTGCAGAGCTTTCAAGATGATTAATTTCATTTAGCCTAGAGGCTAATAGCTCCGTTAATTTCTTGGAGCGTACAAAATCATGTACTAAGTCAATCAGTACCGCCCGACTAAAACGATGAGAGGGATGATGACTATTTGGCATTAGATGAGAAACCTTCAGAATCTGACACCATTTCTGCAAACTCCTGATGAGACTTACAACGTTCATCTTCAGAGAAGGCATAACCATTAAACACTGGAACTGAGATTTCCTCACAACGAGAAAAAAGTTGAATTGCAGAGGGAAATACTTGGAGATCTTATGCAAGTAAAAACTTCTTATCAAAACTTTTAGTGGTAACCAAGACAAACTAGCAGTCAGTTATGTATTCCTTTGACTGTCGCCAAACCATAGGAACTCAAAAAAGTAGGCCTTTTAGCTTTCCTTTTGTCCAACCACGAAGAGTTCCCTCGCAATTACGACATACCATATGTGGAGACCACTTCTTGTCTTGGTCATCAAGGTGAACATCAAAATAGGAGTCATAGACACGTCTCACAAACTTTGTCAAACTTTGACAAACAAATGCGTATCATCCACATTTGTAATAAAATGCATTGGGATCATTTCTACATTTACGTATCAGACCTGGAACAAAACGAAGAAGCTATATATATATATATATATATATATATATATATATATATATATATAAATTCCCTACAAATATATCAATTTCGGAAGAAACAAATTTTAAATTGCATAAAACTAGACAAAATCCTGTTTTAAATTTGAAGCCAACGTTGAAAAACTACTTAGAATCCGTTGAAAAATTCTATCCAACAGCAAATGAGAAAAAAATTCTTCTAAGTTTCATAATTGTAATAAAATTTATGTTATTAAACTGAGCCCTTTTTCAAAATGTTGCATGAAAAACTATTCTCTTTAGATTTACGAAATATTTACTCTATTTGTAACATTATATTTCTTTTCTGTTTCTAAATTTTTCAAATAACATTCCGAAACCAAATTGCTTTACAATAAAAATTTTAATTAGTATTTAATTTTTACAGCATTTTTGCTAGGCTTTGTAGATTCTAGTTTTCATTTATGGTATACAACCATAACGTATGAAATAAGTAGCTTTCATCAGTTACCATCACTTCACCTACTTGATATATTTGTGTGTGTGTGTATGTGTGTGCATGTATGTGAGCGCGTATATATATGTGTGTATGCGTGCGTATATATGTGTGTGTGTTTGTGTGTATACATATATACATATATTTTTATATATACGTATATATATACATATACACACACACATACATACATACATACAGACACACACATAGACACACACACGCACACACACACATATATACGTATATACATTATATACATATATAATATATAATGTATAAATTACATATATACATATATACATTATGTATTATATAAGGAATAACCTCTTTTTTAGGCATGTGCTAGACAATTTTATCTTTTTATCGAATTTTTTCTCACATTTTCGAATGTGTACCTGGCAATTTGCTTGGAACAGTAAAGTTACTAAATCCATCAACGTTTCTAGGCCTTAGCCACATCATCAGGATAAAGTAATTTTGGTGTGTATTAGAAGCCCTAGAATATCTCTGAGATAAAAAAATCATTACGCACGCAGACGATAAAATTTAAGACTTACTCCAAGGTGAATGTAATAAAAATAGATATTTACACAACAATAAACAAATACTCAACACGAAACTTAAACAAGTTCTGCATGATTTAAAAAAAAATAATTACATCAAAATATGTAAAAGTGATAGAAATAATATATTTGTGGTCATGGATAAAGTGGAATATATTGCAAAAGTTAATTTATTCAATGACAAAACACATTTATAAGGTTTCAGAAAGATAATACTTCCTAATTAAATATTAAACTGAATAAACTAATTACAGCGATAAACGCACAAATTGGAGCCGCTTATTTCTCCCTGCATTGAAGAAGAATTCATCCCCATCATATATCTATGAAACAGAAAAAACAAAAAGCAAACAAATAAAACAATCTCTTCCGACCCATAATAACTCGAATAAATACTTCAACGCGAGATTACTAAACAGCTAGATAACATTATTAAGCAATACTCACCGGAGAAGTACAGTATGCGGTCACCCAAAGAGTTCCTAGGGATATTAGAAGAATTCCACGAAGTTAGCAACATCTCAGACGTACACGCAGAGCGCTTCCTTACGAACGTTTAAGCTGTAAAAATAATAAAAATCATATTCAGTAATGTAAACGGATATCCAAGAATAAAACTAACCACAATTCTGGCTAATAAAATATAAAGAAAATGGTTATAGTGTACAACAGAGATACTTATTATTCGTTCATAAGGCAAATTGTGTAAACGAAAAGACAATGTGGCCAAGGTCTACAATTTCAGTATATTAGAAAATAATGTAACACGAAAACACAAAATTATGATATACACTAGATACGTGGACGATACATTCATTGCAACGAACTTAACATGTTCACGGCTTCTTCATCTTCTAGAAGAGTAAGAATGAAATACCATTCTAAGATAAAAATATTCAGATTAAAAGATAAATATAGATACATCACGTTTGGTTAGATCAAAGGCACAAATTAATGCGTATGCGTACTTGGAAATAGCAAATGACCATTCCCCATGAAAAATGTCCGTGTTTCCCCCACAAACGGAGCACTCAATAAAGAAATATACAGACTAAAGAAGGCACAACAAAAACTTATGTAATAACCATAGGATATTACAGGAAGAAGTACACTGCAAGAAAAACATCAGATATCATACATATGGAGTGTACAAACGGTAGGCATAAAATAAGAATATATTGATATAATGTCAAGTGACTATTGCACAGACGAATATAAGAAAACACTCACAGACAGAACATAAAGTACATTAAAACAAGCGATAACTTAAAAGTAATAATTCAAAACTATTATCTACAACAAACTGCAAACAAGTTAATTAAATGAATTAAAATTTGCCAATGTCGTACACAAAACAATTGCAAAATTGAAAGTTCTTCATGATTCCATTGCCTATACATATACGACGACCTCACTCCCCTTATCAGAGAGCAACTGCAATGCAGCCATACCATTTGCAGTGAACTACACCAAATAGGATTAATAAGATCGGAAAAAAATTCAAGGACAATACATCCATATATTACAGAATTCATGAAATTTGTCTGTGAGAATCTTTGGTTTTTGAGTTGCAAAATGTCTCACACACTTTGGGCTGTGATTCCTTAATTTTAGATTATTTCATTCCAAAGCAGTGAGAGAATGTTCCAGAAGGCGAGTAATTGTATGTACGCGAGCGAATGCTATTACATATCGCTGGTCACAATGAAATTTACATCGTTTTAGTCTTCGAATGGCGTCACCCCGCTGGCTAGGCGAGCAGGCCAACATTTCCTCCTGATCGAAAGCGGGGATGGAGCAACGTGAAAGGAAGTTTTTTTTCCTCTCGAACACAATGCACTGCCCGGTCTGGGAATGGAACCCACGATCTAACGATCGTGAGTGCGACAGACTAACCACTAAGCCACGCGCCTTCACAATTATATGTAATTTTGATTTAAATACACTAAGCGATTCGTAGCCAATTTGAATCCAAAGTGGAAAATTTTCTCCTCAAGTCTGAAAATTGGATATTCCCTGAAATTGGTACTGAAACATTTTAAATTATCTCCTACCATCTACCATCACTAATATTTTTTGTTTTTAGATTTAAATTGAAATGTACATTTCAATTTATTAAATTCATCTTACGTCAATTAACATATTCCAACTGATTTTTTAAATTCATACTATCGATCTACTCGTTATTTTAGTTTGACTATTTGTAATTACACTCGCTAAAATTTATTTGACTAATGTATATAGATCCACGCAAATCTGTGTAATCGTCTACTTGCTTGTAAAAAATACCTAATTTCTCCTGCTGTCTGAAAAATAAAAATTTCTGTGATATTATTTCTTCATTTAAATTATCTTCTGTTCTCTTTCACATTGGCTGAACATCAGGGGTAGATCTTTCTCCAACTGAACAAGGGCAAGTCACAAAGTTCAGCACTAACAAATTAATGTGCCTAAATACATGCTATCAGTATACTTAAGCCCACTCTTAATTATTACCTCAATTATACTGACCATAAGTTTCCGTAACTAGTAACATCGTAATACTGGTACATTGCTTGAAAACTCATATAAAATTACATCCTCAGCACGAAAAATCAATTTTCTGTGAAATTAATTCCTAAACTTTGATATTATCTTTCATTTTCTATGAGAGTCGCAAACAACTGCCGCTAAGTTTTTGTTTTCTTTCTCCAATTGAAAGGCAGTTTCAAATTCATTGAAATTTGAATAAATATATCTTACATTAATTATGCAAATTCATTCCGTTAACCTATTTGCGGCTAACCTATCATAGGATACTTTTTGATATTATGAAAATTATTCTGGTTAAAAATATCGCTAACAGTTACTATTAAATATTTTGTTTGTTTTTCCAACTAATGTGCAAATTTCGTTTCTTTGAGAATGCCTTGCAAGCACCATTCTGCAGAACTCTACTGAAATATGTTATTTAAATTCATGTTTTTGGTTGATTGGGATTTTTTTCCATTTGCTTACATTCTCATAATCATGTTTTTTTATGCTGGCTAAAAATTTAAGCGACTCTTTTTTTAAATCTACATCGCCTCATCAAAGTAAGCCTGGACAAGCCATACTTTATTGATAAGTTCCAGTTAGACCAGAAACCTGTCTGTATTTGTTAGCTTGACTGTATGTCTGTCTTCGAATACCCTTCTGATTTTATTACTACTTCTACAATTATATAAAAATGACTTTGGCTCAAATTCAGAGATTTAAAATAGTATTTCTTCCCTGCACCATCATTAGAGTTAGGTAAGTTATTCTAAGAACAAAGATATGAAATGGCTAAAAATATCAGATATTTGCCAAGTGCTTTACTATTTATAGTGCTTTTTGTCAAGATGAAATTTACACTTTCAGCATAAAATTTCAGACTTTCTTTAGAGGACCAATGTCTCATCTTCCCAACACTATTTCTCATCTCTGGTTTCCAGTACACGGCCACCAAGCCATTCAGTACATATTGGAGATCATCTTCTGATGAGCCAAGTAGCACCATGTCATCTGCAAATATCAGCTGCACATAACACATTTATGAAAAGGTGAGGTGTCAATACGCATCCTAACCAACTCAAACATCCACAATGAGAGGCACGACTTATCAGAGCGCGCACGCGCACACATATCACTGCATCAGCCACAAAATCAAATGTTGTTATACACCGCTGGAGACATTGCACTTTCGCATAGCAGCAATTTTCGAATGATGCCACTCCACGCGCTAGGCGGGCAGTCCAACATCTAAACGGAACGAGTTCGACACAGGGTTACCCATTTATATCTGAGAGGACTGGAGATAAAGTATTTTGTTCCAGAACACAAAGCCAGACTGAGAATCAAAACCGCGGTTTTGCGATCGTGTATACAACACCCTAACTATTACTAAATCACACGTCTTTACGTATGTGTGTGTACACACACACACATACGCATATATATATATATATATATATATATATATATATATATATATATATATATATATATATATATATATATATATATATATATATATATATATATATATATATATATATATATGATATATATACATACATACATACATACATATATATATATACTAGCTGATGCACCCGGTTATTCCCAGGAAAGTGGGGCTTATCCCTTGGTTCCGTTCACATAATTGTTTCGCTAATCCAATAACAACAATACAAAGTATGTAGCCCTTAAAACAGTTTTTCTGCATTTATTGAGAATACCTAACTGTCTTACACAGGATCTTGTTTTTAGGAATTCCTAATAAGTTATGAATACCCAAATTGTGAAGTCAGTTATGTAATAACATGAAATTAGTTACTCGATAGTAAGAATTGAAATAAAGTAGCTCCGAAAAGGGCTTTAATGCGTTCGCAGAGTATATAGAACTTAGGAGGAAATACTAATAAAGTATGTATACTAAAATTGTGAAGCATGTTACGTAATAACAGGCTAATCAGATATGAGATAATAGCAATTCAAAGTAAATAACTCTGAAAAGTACTTTTGAAGTTTTCCAGAGAATATTACCCTCAGCAGCGCTAGTATTGGTATATTCTTGAATAAGTCACTAACAGAAATAAGTGGATCTATTGTTTAGGAAAATACTATTTACTTGTTTAAGGGTTGTACTGGATAAATTGCGAAAATAACTCTAACAGTTCAAATACAAAGAAATAAGCATACTCAATTTGATTTATAACAAAAGATTTAGGAAAATGAATGGGTTATTTCCCTTGGCCGTTAAAATCTGGGCGAATGGATTATTTCCCTTGGCTATTAATATGAACTATCTAGATATATATAAGGATCCATTCCAGGGGCCCTATTATCTGATCATGATAAGTTCATGAACTTATCCATGAAAATCCACAGTCACATATAGAATAATTTAATAAGTAAATACACTAATAAGAACTATGATAAAATACAAAGTAATACTTTGTATTTTATTATAGTTCTTTTTAGTGTATTTACTTATTAATTTTTTATATATGTGACTGGATTTTCATGGATATATATATATATATATATATATATATATATATATATATATACATTATTATATGTATTTATTTTCTCTAAGTTAATAATTAACTCCGACAAAATAAATTGGTTAATAGATACCAGGGTAGCAAAGATCACAAAATGACTGTGGTGTAACTCCTGTTTATGAGGTAGAAACTCCCTGTTATTTTGGGTAATTGAGTAAATATACAAATTTAGTAAATGGAGTAAAACGCATATGTTAAATGAATTCTTTTATTTCTAACATATGTTTCGAAGATTACAAATTGTACCTTCCAAAGGTGATGTTGATAAGGATGTAATCTTCTCTTCAGGGAAATACATAGGAACCAGCTTAACCGTAAGACATTTTAACCGAATGTGATAACTGTAGTTAGAGAAGATTGCTACGTAACTTATTTGAAAAAAGACCGTTGGAGGTAGCAACGCTAGGAGACAGTACGCTGGGCAAGAAGGGAAGAAAAGAAGGAAAAAAGGAAATTTAGAATTTAGAATTGGGAGTTAATAAGATGACTTAAACCCGATAAAAATGGAAGAATGTTTTATGTATAATGGGACCGCAAAGGGGAGTTAATCTTGTATTTATACAAGCAGTGTTGACATAAATGCCTATAATTATATATATATATATATATATATATATATATATATATATATATATATATATATATATATATATATATATATATATACATATACACAATTTCATACATATATATAAATATGTGTACACATATGCATATATACACAAACATGCACACACATACACACACATACACACACACACATGCATACACATGGACACATACACGCATATATATACACATTTGTAGGCATATACACACGGTAGTCGTGTGGTGATTAATATTAAAGCAGTGCTATATGTATAGGAAAATGATGCTTATATTAATTAGTAAGATATTAAATGATTGACAATTAATAAAGGTTATGGGTGGTCTATTAATCTACAGAGATAGATTATGTTGTTAAGCTCGATGGAAATGAGAGGGGCAAGAAGAAGGGGTTAAAGGAGTAAGAATTACTTGTAAAGACTAAGTTAATATTATTATCAAAGTTTACTTCGATAATCACGTTCTATATCTGTTGGTGCAAGGGTTTTCCAAGAGATAAAATAGAATGTTATATTGTGCAGTAATTTATACGTCATAGAGCAGAGAGAAGAGAATATTTATATGTTTTGGATTCATCTTACGATGAACGTAAACAAGTGAACTAGGATTGTTTTCAGAATCTTATATGTGAGCTAAGAAAGTTTAAGAAGACAAATGAAATTCCTAGACGTAGAATAATGCCACTAAAATCACTTGAAACAGGATAAATAACTCCTATCTTTGTTGAATAAAGTGAAAGCAGTAAATGAATGATATGGATGTACGAAAGAACTTTGAAATCAAATGAATAAGGTTAATTGAGCACAACGTATTGAACATCGTAGGAAGTAATGTTTATGTTAAGTTGAACTGAAAGTAATGATTGAGTATATGTTTATAGATGTTATTGGTGTTCTAATTTGGGTTCAAAAATTAAGAGTGTTTCGGTAACAGATATCAAGCGAGATAAGTCTACCATACCTTTTTACATATAAAGGTATAATTAACACGTATCGCTTGAATTATTTGAGGAACTAATAGGTTAAAAGGGGAGTTGTCAACGTTATATAAATTAGTATTTTTTTTACCTGAAGGAAGAAAATACGTGTTGCTGCCAATGTTTACATCTGTATGCGTTTTCGATGAACGTGTTCACCAGTTTATTCTTCGAGAATAAAATGAAGAACAGTTCCGTATTGCATTATGGGCAGAATTTCCTACCATTATCATATGGTATAGATGTGGATAGAATTAGCCAGTCTAATTCAAATTTTATGTTGTCTTTAAGTTCCCAAATTAATTTGCTAAGGCTCGTGGTATTGAGTTTATTTCTATCTCTAAAGGACGAATAATGGTTAGAAATTCTAATGGATATTAGCGAAGAGGACGATCCAATGTAAAAGGACACATTTGTAGGAGTGCTGACCTGGCATTCATATACAGTGTTTTTGAGTTTGGCATTATCACTTGAAAAACTAATTCTTTTGCTATTAACTTCGGAAATAATGATGTTGTTGTTGTAATTATTATTACTATATTTCATATTATAAGTATTGTTCCTTGGGTTATTATTAGTATTATTATTGTTATGATAGTAATGGTTTGTATTGTCTGAATTAATGTTATTGCTATCGGTACTCTCTTGTGAATTTAATAGTCTCATATTGTGTGCGGATATTATTTGCGAGATGTTTTCAGTGTTTGAGAATCCAAATCTAACCTTATGCGTGTTTATGACTGGGAAATAGTAAGAATGTCTTGGAAAATTCTTATTAACAGCATTTCGGAACTGGGAAACCAGATTTGATTTAATTTGTTTTCCAAATGGAATTATCAGCCAGATATTTTTATCAGATTTAGGTTTTGTATGTGTGTTATTATTATTTCTAAAGAACTTCAATTTATTATTATTATTATTATTATTATTATTATTGAAAAAAGGTTTACATTGTCGGTTACCTCCCCTATAGTGTAAAGAAACGTTTGAACTAGCATGAACTACATTGAGCCAAATACAGATAAACTAAATATATATATATGTATGCATATATATATATATATACGTATATATGTATGCATATATATGTATATATATATATATATATATATATATATATATATATATATATATATATATATATATATATATATATATATATATATATGCACACATACATACATACATACATACATACATACATACATACATATATATATATATATATATATATATATATATATATGTGTGTGTGTGTGTGTGTGTGTGTGCATGTGTGCACACTTCATCGATATTAACATGAATCTTAGCACAGGCAAATTTAAATTCCACAATAAACCAAATGAAGAAATCTCGTGCATGCACATAGGCTCCAACCTCCCACCAGTAGTCATTGAATAACTAGTTAACAACATTAGTAGGCGTGTCTCCAATTTATTCGCCGATAAAGACACTTTTGAAAAAACTGCCTCATACTATAATGCTGCATTAGAAAGGTCCAACATCAAGAATAGCATGAACTACATTGAGCCAAATACAGATAAACTGAAAAGAAGTAGATAAAGGAAGATCTTATAGTTTAACCCACCTCATAGCGTGAATGTTGTATCTAGCATAGCTAGGAAATTCTTAAAACTAATAGACAATCAATATCTACATTCACACAAATACCACATGATCTTCAACTGTAATACAGTTAAAGTTAGTTATAATTGCCTCCTTAATATAGGGTCAGTAATACTCAACCACAATAAAAATAAACACACCAGAAACACCCCTGAAAGACAAGGTAGCTGCAGATCTTCAAATCGCTGTCCTTTATACAATAACTGTCTCGAAAACGAACCTATATACATGGCCACAATCATAGATCCCAACGGGCAGCTCATTCAAGGAAAGGTACACACAACACCTGACGTCATTCAGAGAAAAAAAACAACAACAAAAGACATGTAACATCCCTGTCCAATATGATATGGGCATTAAAAGAAGGTAAAGTAAGTAACCCCTAGATAAAATGGAACATCATTGGTAAAACCAGAATACAGAGGACGAGGTACCAAATGTGAGCTCTACATCCCTGAAGTAAATATCACACAGTCAATAGATAACATCCTAAGTATTAGAGATGAAATCTTCTCAACCTGCATATACA
Source organism: Octopus bimaculoides (assembly GCF_046866305.1). Taxonomy (NCBI): domain Eukaryota; kingdom Metazoa; phylum Mollusca; class Cephalopoda; order Octopoda; family Octopodidae; genus Octopus; species Octopus bimaculoides. The sequence goes on from NC_142944.1 coordinate 54,160,573, forward strand.
CAAGCAATATTTCACACTTAGACACTTTGAAAGAACCATCACCTGCGCTGCTAATCTCACCAGGACAGCCTCTTTCCTGAACGCAAAATCTGAATATACACAACACACAGGAGAAATATTCCCCATGGCGAACTACCTCAGCACACAAGCATACGAAAATCACATACATCTAGAATACAGTATAAGATAATGCAAAAAAAAAAAAATATTACCATCCAACATGACTGTTTTCCCAAGAGAAATAACCACTCAAAAGATGTCATCCAGGAGCAGTGCCCCTTGATTTATTCTTATCTTTACGAGGATCTCCTTGAATGAGACTGTGTTTTCATCTAAAATGGAGACGAACACCATTCCTCCATGTGATTGACTTGAAAAATTAAGATAAGATATTTTTCTTAACATGAAACCAATGGTAGCCTTAATACACTAATAAAGAAATTGTGTTCATCAATACAGTGTTCTGATTTTCTTCATTCTATCTTTACGCACGCACACACACGCACGCACGCACACGCACACACACACACACACACACACACACACACACACACACACACACACACAAACACATGTATTATGTGTGCGTGAATGTATGTATATATATATATATATATATATATATATATATATATATATACATATGTGTGTGTGTGTGTGTGTGTATACAATTTTTTTGTTAAAGCTGCAAACCCTGTAGGATTTGTTACAAGATTCCTGAAGAAATGAGTCCTGTATCCCAAAATCTGTTGCCTCTGTAGACATTCCACTTGGTCTTCCGACATTTTCATGAAGTTATTCAATGAAACCATTTCTATTCGATCGCTTCAATTGTTATTAGAGTTAATAGCTCAAAGTGCAAAATTTCTAAATCGTACAGTCTTCATTTTATTGTTGAATTCATTTCAAATACTTAAGGTTTTAACCTTTATCTTTGACCGAATTTGATATTCGATCGATACATTCTTTTTGTTTTCTTCAAGCATTTTCTTGCTATTCTTACTTTTTCATTTATGAATATTTCTGAGTTTGGTTCAAATGTAGAATTTTTATGTAAATATTTTGTCTGAACCCTAGTTCGGAAGAGAATGGGTGAGTATGAATGGCATTTAAAAACCATTTCAGTTATCATATCTGTTCCATGTGTTTTGCTTTGTTCTTAGAATTGTACTCTATATTTTACTTTTCTTTTGTTCTCCAAGCTTTAGGTACTAGATTCCATACTTTCTAAAAGTATTCTCTCTGAATTAATGGCTCAGTATCCTCTCGAAATATTTGTATACCCATTTGCTTAATACTACAGAAACCAAGATTAAAATATCCGCCTTTTAGACACCTGAAAGAAATCACAAATTTGTTTCTAAATAGTATATTTGAAGAGGTGTGAAACGTTGTGAAGAACAAAAATATAAAATAACAAATAAGATCCAGGAATGGATCGTATTGTTATTTAATTTAACAGTACTCCTGAAAATGTCCAACTAAATGAACTAAATCAACGAAATATTAATGTCTTAAATGAGACTAGAAGGTTATTCTCGAGATCAAATTAGTGGAGGATGCTTTATCTCTAACAAGTGCAAAACGGAGAATGTTTGATTTTCCCCATAATAGTTTAGAGGAAGAGTGAACAAAAAAACATGTTTTCTCAACATATGATGTGGTTCCAATTGGGAATAGAAACAAAACCACCAATGAATCATACACAATAGTTTACTTTATACCACACCAGTATTTGAGAACAATTTATATTCAAGTTTAAAAGTTGTTGTTCGTTAAAATAATATGATTAACAATAAATTATAGAAAAGTTTATAATATCACGAATGTAGTCATTGAAAAATATGGTCAAACAATTACTTTCTCACGGTATTGGAAAGTCGATTGCTGATCCACATTAAATAAAAATAAACGAATGAAATAATTCTAAATGGAAAACACATACCGAAAATTAAACATATATGGCTGACAACAGATGCAAATACTTTCAATGGCTAACGATAAAATGAGAAATTAAAATCAAAAGAAGGTTCATTACGGCACATCACATAAAATTATGGTTTGCATGTGCAGTTGACTATCTATAGTTCATATGATTTTTCCAGTTTCATCATTAAAAACCATGAAAGAATTGAGGGGAAGAAACTAGCAAAAATACAAAATAATGAGCATTTCCACTATTAATATTCTTACTATCACTGTTACGACAACCATCAAACATTACCATCACGCAAGTGCCACCATCACTATCTACAAAATAACATCACTCTTACTGCCATGAAAACAACTACAACCCTAAATTTACTGAAAAAAAAAAATCAAAATCACAACAGAAAAACAAAAGAAACTACAACAGCAACGGCAAGAAGAGAAAAACCCTAACCCGAACCATCGACATCATGGCTAGGAAAACAAATGATTTCCAAAATAATTATGTCTTAAAAACAGAGAGAAAAATCAACTATAGTAGTGACATGAAGTACTACTATTAATGATAACTAGTATCAACAGCAGACTAACCTCCCCATCATGATCATCATGATCATCATCATCATCGTCGTCGCCGTCGTCGTCGTCATCGTCGTCATCATCGTTATCGTCATCATCATCAACATCAACAGCACATCATCATTATCATCTTCATCGTCGTCGTCATCATCATCATCATTATCATCATCATCATCATCAGCAGCAGCAGCAGCATTGCTACATCACCACCATTGCTACCATTATTACCATCATCATAATTATGGGAAGCAGCAACAGAGTCTACAGCAACAAGAGTAACTGCAGAGGGCAAATTGTAACTGTAGCAACATGTCCGTCAAGTCCACTATGAAATATCGTTGCTACCAGCAACAACAACGAATGCAAAAATTTCATAATAATAAATGCATTACCAACAATAACAACACCGATCAATTTCACAAAAACAACAAGGAAACCACAATTACAACATCACTATAACAACAAAATCAATAATGACCACAAATTCGAAGCATAACGCAATTGCAAGAACAGTCTCCACAGATTTTAATGGCAACAATAGCGGCAGCAAGAACAATTTCAACAGGAATCGTACCAAAAACATCTATACCAAAAACAAGAGCAACACCAAGGAGACGAGCAGCATAATTACTACCAAAAACTAATCACTAATGACAACACCAAAACCAATAAAAACATCAATAATAAATAATAGCAAAATAACAACGTTTATAAGAAAAAAAATACAAATACAACAAATATCTCAACGTTACAAATCGACATCTTCACTACATTAGATGCCATTTCTTTGTAGAAGAAGCCATTTTCCCCCGAGCCTGCTTCCAAAAGATAGTATCACATCCAGCATTCAAGAGCAGGCTTGGCTGATGCCCGGATGCGCTAAAATATTCATAGTCATGTTGAGCATCATACGTAGACATGTGTTTGCATGTGCGCGTGTGCGCGTGTGTACGTGCGCGCGCGCGTGTCTGTGTATGTGTGTGTGTATAAAGCATACACACATATTTACACATATACAAGCACATATATTTACGCACATACATATATATATGTAGGTATATATATATATATATATATATATCTATATGTATATATATATATATATATATATATATATATATATATGTCTATATTTATACATATGGCAATATACGTATACTTTTTATATACCTATCTTTGAACACGAGAATATTCAAAACCTATTTATCAACATGCAATCGCTTCCTTTTTTGTCATTCTTATATTATGCTTGTGTGTGTGTATGTGTTTGTGTGTGTGTGTGTGTGTGTGTGTGTGTATGTGTGTGTGTGTGTGTGTGCGTGTGTGTGTGTGTGTGTGTGAACTGCCAGATTTATTAGAATGTTGATAGAATTTCTCTTGGTATACGCTTCGACTCTCTGCGAGACGGACGTCAGCTTCGCCTCTCGGTTTTTTCGGAATCGATAAAAAAGTGCCATTCCAGACTTGTGGATTGTGAGAATTATGAGATCGTTGGTAGGAATGCGTTGCGATGTCTGTTCAGGATGCATTCATTCTGAGTTCTAATCCCAACTATCCTATCCCATCACAGATGCACAGTGACACATGTCATCAGTGGCGATCGACACATGGCATCAACAAATTGGAAAACCAATAGAAACAGTTCCCTTCGATCGATTGGAAGATTGACTACCACTACCACTGCTGCTGCTGCTACTACTACTACTACTACTACTACTACTACTACTACTACTACTACTACTACCACCCCTGCTGCTGCTGCTACTACTACTACAACTACTGCTGCTGCTGCTGCCAATACGACACACACGAACTCTCCCTCTCCCTCTCTCTCTCTCTCACACACACATGCATATAGCCTTCTTTCAGCTTCCGTTTACTAGATTTGCTCACAAGATTTTGTGTTAGATCGAGAATATAGTAGAAGACACTTGCCTTCCCAATCTGCCACACAGTAGGACTGAACCCAGATCCATAATCATGTGGCAGGGAAGCAAGCTTCTTACCACAAACCCATGGTTCTGCCTGTCAAAGAATAATAAGAAAAAGGGAGGAGGAGAATTTCGATTATCCCCACGTGGTGAGTAGTAATGCAGAAAAAATATATATAAAAGAAAAGAAGGATAATGTAAGTAGTTTACATAGTTTTAATTTATCTTTTGATATATTTTATAAGTGAAAGAATATTGTTTGTCGACCGGTTTCGCTTTCGCTAATCTTGACATTGAAATTATTGTAATTTCGTATTTTCTTAAAATTTTAGTCCATGTTTTGTGTGAAGAAGTTTGTCAAGGAATGATTCAACATGTTGAAAAGTCTACGGAGAGGTAATTATTACTGGGGACAGGGAAGGTAATTGCTCATATTTCGGGGTGGGGGAAGGGAAACTACGACTCACAAAAACACTAACTGATTACAACAACGAAGCAATTAACTTCCATTTAAAGATAGGGATAAAGCATTATATTACTTTTGCGACCATATCCAGAATACTTTCCATAAGCGAAACATTAATTCAAACATGAACAATCTAGAATGGAAAAATCTAATTGAACTAGAAAGCAATAAAGAACTGACAATTAATGAAGCAGACAAAGGAAGTGCTGTAGTCCTGATGGACACAGAATACTACAAAAACCTAGTATTATGCATGCTAGAAAACGGTAATTTCTGCGAAAAAGTTGTAAACTATAAACAACAAAAACCAATGAAAAAGCTTACACCCTTAATTCATTTACATGGAAAAGGCCTAACAGAAAAAGAAACAGATTATATCACGAACTTTAAATATAAACCTAGTCTTTTTTACGGCCTACCTGAAATACACAAGAGCAAGATAATTAATGAAGCCTGCAATCACCAGGCAAATACATAAATATGCTAGAGCCAGAAGATTTAAAGATAAGACCCATTATAGCTGGCTCAGCCTGTGAAACCCACAGCTTAATCAATTTTCTAGACATCCTATTGAAACCCTTGCTGAAATACATCAAAAGTTTTACTAGAGACGATCTAGACATGCTTCAGTATCTACCAAAAACAATTAATGAAGAGACATTATTGATTTCCTTCGATGTTATTAATCTTTACACCAACATCCCACATGACTATGGAATAGAAGCAATAAAATTTTGGCTGGAAAAATATCCTGAAGTACTTTCGAAACGCATAAACCATGTTTTTATTATTGAAACTTTAAAATTTATACTCCAGAACAATTATGTCCTATTTAATGGCGCCTACTATCGCCAAAAATGCGCATGGAAACGAAAGCAGCCCCTGTTCTTACGAACCTAATAATGAGATATTTTGAATTCACTGTATATGCAGTGTCACTGCAAAAATATGTATATCTGTTTCACCATTATATAAGAGAGAACTGAAAAAGATACCTAAATGACTGTTTTATCAGTTGGGAGGAAACCATTCATAGACTTTTGGAATTTAAATCAATACTAAATAATATAAGCCCAAACAGTCAAGTTACAATAGAATATAGCAAAGAACAACTCTCTTTCTTATGATAAAAAAGAAGTCAGCAACCAGATTATAACTGACAGATTATAACGGACTCGAAACGATATCTTCTCTCTAGCTCAAGCACCCGAAACACATCAAAAGGAATATCCTCTTTAATTTAGCAAAAAGGATTTGTACAATGTCTGATGGAAATATCGGGACATCTGTCTTCAAGACTTCAGAACAACACTCACTGGAAGACAGTATCCACCCTCACTTATAGACGATGGAATTAAGCGTGCCAAGAAATTATGCATTAAACCACTAAGCGAAACGAAACGTAACGCCACACCTCATCTCAAAGTACTACCGTATATATTAACGCACAACCCTAGAAACAATGAGGCATACAATACACCCAAACTGTGGAACATGCTCCAACCTACTGGAAGGCTTGAAATTTCTATTCAAACATGTAGTGAGGTTCACAATTAAAATCAATTTCACTTCTGCTTCCGAGAATCTAATTTATATTATAACCTGCTCAGGTTGTAGACATAGCTATATAAGACGGAAAGTATGACACGGAAACGGAGAACCACACTACATAAGGAACAGATCCGGTTCCCGCAATACAGACAAATTCCTTTCAGTGAACAGATAGAGAGATGTGCAGGCAATATCCAACCAAACTTCACAGTTTTCTCCATCTGCCAGTGCAAAGAAACAATTCCTGTACATGAACGTTTAAATAAAGAAAATTTGTTCATCGAAAAATACAGAACACGTCTAAATATGAACGCATAACCGACTTTGGCCTCAGTATATATTTTAATTTATGATCACATACCAATCACTGCACATATTTCATCTCACAACTTTAGCTTTTGAGTTTTCGTATATATACATATTTATCTCCCCGTATAAGAATATATATATATATATATATATATATATATATATATATATATATATATATATATATATATCCATATATGAGCAATTACTTTCCCTATCCCTAATAATAATGGTCACCAATTACCTCCCCTTAGATTTTTCTACTTGTTCAATCATTCATTCACAAATTTCTCCACACACAGCATAAGAAAATACAAAATTACAATCATTTCAATGTCATGGTTGGTGGAAGCAGTCGACAAACACAAAACTCTTTCATTTACAAAATGCATTAAAAAATATATTAAAACTACGTAAACTGTGTGCATCTTCCTTC
>NC_142944.1:54170273-54175273 GCF_046866305.1 Octopus bimaculoides
TCAATATTCCGTACAAGATAGTTTTTAACGTGCTTTTATTTATACGATTTTTGGGCGTTCCATGTAAATCTCATTCATTCTTTCCAATGCTCTCTCTCTCTCTCTCTCTCTCTCTCTCTCTCTCTCTCACACACACACACACACACTCACACATACGTAGAAGAAATGTATGACTATTTATGTATGTACGTATAATTGTCGACACACCCCTTCACTGGCTCTGTCTGTCTGTCTGTCTGTCTGCCTCTCTCTCTCTCTCTCTCTCACACACACACAGCACACACGCGCACGCGCGCATACACACGTGTGTCTTTGTTAATATGTTTGTATATATTTATGTATTTGTGTGTTTGTAAGAGATAGAGTGTGAGTGAGTCAAGGGGTGTGTTGTCATATGCATCCATCATTTTTGGATGTATGTGTGTGAGACAGAGTGAGAGAGCGGTGTGTATGTAGTACTAGCAGAGGCACCCGGCGTTGCCCGGGAATGAAATTGTTGCTTATATACTTGAAGAAAAAAGGCAAAATATGCTGTATAGAAATTTGAGAGGACATTCTGTAGATGGACTCTCAGATGAATGATGGCTGGGCGCCTCTCATGAATGGGGAAAATTGAAGATGTGCCAAAAAGCCTCATTGGTACTTGGAAACTTTTACGAAAATTAAAATGGGGATTAAATGAAAAAACGATTTACGTGAATATCCTCACAAGAGTAATTGAAATAAATGGCGATTGTGGAACCCTCCACGCACGCATGCACGCGCGCATACACACGTGTGTCTTTGTAAATATGTTTGTATACATTTATGTATGTGTGTGTTTGTAAGAGACAGAGTGTGAGTGAGAGAGAGAGGTTTGTTGTCATATGACAACACACCCCTTGACTCACTCACACTCTGTCTCTTACAAACACGCACGCGCGCGCATACACACGTGTGTCTTTGTAAATATGTTTGTATACATTTATGTATGTGTGTGTTTGTAAGAGACAGAGTGTGAGTGAGTCAAAGGGTGTGTGCGTGCGTGTGTATGTGTGTGAGACAGAGTGATAGAGTGGTGTGTATGCAGCATTTACTCTCTCTCTCTCTCTCTCTCTCTCTCTCATACACACTCACACACAAAATAGAGAGTGAAGCTTTTTGCCGCTGTTACGTCAATACCGGAAGTTGACATTGAGGAACCTTTATAAAGAAGTGAATCTTAAATATAAAGCAATATTATTTATTTTTAATTAAAAAAATCAAATGAAGAGCCTAACATTTATCCGAGGTCAAATTATTCACGCATCACAAGTATGGAAGCATTTGGTGAAGTCGATTTCACGTGAAAAGTGATTACACACACATCTCTGTTTTATATATAGTATAGATTTACTCTCTCTCTCATTACATGCACACACACACACACACACACACACACACACACACACACACACACACACACACACACACACACACACAAGATGTATGCATATTTATGCATGTACGTATACATGACAACAAACCTCTCTCTCTCTCACTCTCTCTCTCTCTCTCTGTCACACACACACACACACACACTTCCATTTCATCTGATGTGTGATATTCTGTGTGTGTGCGTGCGCGTTCGTGTGTGCTTTCGTGCGTGCGTGAGGGGTTCCAAAATCGCAATTTATTTCAATTACTCTTGTGAGGATATTCACGTAAATCATTTTTTTCATTTAATCCACATTTTAATTTTCGTAAAAGTTTCCAAGTACCAATGAGGCTTTTTGGCGCATCTTCAATTTTCCAATTCATGAGAGGTACCCAGTCATCATTCATCTGAGAGTCCATCTACAGAATGTCCTCAGATTTCTATACAGCATATTTTGCTTTTTCCTTCCAGTATATAAGCAACAATTTCATTCCCGGGCAACGCCGGGTTGCTCTGCTAGTATATATATATATATATATATATATATATATATATATAACTATTACAGTTTTTGTAATGGAGTAATATCTTAAAAAGATAAGTAAGAAACAGCTACCTCCTTACTTCTTTCCACAAAGCCTCAATATTTACTCTGCCGCCTACATTTAGGTCAATTGTTAAGCCTTGGATTGGCAGTTTACGTAATGAAAGGTCATATGTGTTTCAGCAAGACTCAAGTAGTGCAGGAATGGATAGCTGAACATTTTCATGATCACGTAACATCTTATATTCGCTTTCCTAATTCCCCAGATCTCAATCTATTGGACTACTACGTATGGAGCGTTGTTGAGAGAGAGAGGGGTCAATGAACTCACCCAGAACACCAAAAATTCTTTGAAAACCGTGAAATCCGGCTTTGTGCAGCTTCCGGTGAACAGTTTTTGTGGAAACTGGGTTCTCGAGGTGGTCATTAAGCTCTGTAGTAATTTTGGGAGCTGTATTTTTGTGATCCTTGCTAACAATTCGCGTAAGAGTTCGACTGTCCCTATCTGAAAGTTTTGGTTTTCTTCCGGAGTTTCGTTTCGATGAGGAGGTTTTTCCCTCTTCCTCAAAGGCTATCATTACTTTTTCAAGACAGTACTTCTTAGTACACCAAACATTTCGGCTGTTTTCGTTACGCCAGCCCCTGGCATACGAGCACCAACAATTTGACCTCTTTGAAAGTTCGATGGAGTTGTCATTTTAACGCTATATATTGCATCGATGGAGTTGTCAGTCGTGTTTGTTTATCCGTGGACAAGATATCTCGCTGGATGGATTCGGATGAAACTTTCAGGGATGTTTGGCCTCGTAACTGTCACGAACTGCTTAGATCTTGGGATCGATCCGGGACCGGGCAAGGATTCTGGTTTTTATTACATTTATTACATTTTTCTGATGATATCTGAAAAGAGCGGGGAAAATGGAATAGTCTTTTTCGTTTCGAGCCTACGGTCTTCTATAGAAAAGACTAAGAGGAAATAAGTAAGTAGAGAATGAAGAAAAAAAGTGTAGAGCTCAGCGGTCCAGCACACACACACACACACACACACACACACACACACACACACACACACACGCACACACACACACACACACACATTATATTGCATGTGTGTGTGCGTGTGTGAGCGCATGTAAGTGTATGTGTGTGCATGCATGCGTATGCATATATATATACATATTCACACGCTTACATATATATATAAACATAGATATACATAGGAGATAAAATTGCGAATACACATATCCACACCACATATACACATGCACATGCACCCAAACATAAACACACCCACATATATGCGGACATTCATTTACACATGCATAAATACATTATCTAAAAGTTATATAATCATCCACAATACCAAAACAATAAAAGATAAATATTATAAAAATTAAAATTTAGAGCTTACCATAAACTTAAATGATAAAACATTTCACACAAATAAACAAATATCTGTAAAAATAAACATTAGGTCACACAATTTTACAGAGATATAATGGCAGATATGTGCCCATCTAGTCACGTGATTGTATGAATAAAGTGTTCACTTATATCAACAAATGAATAAAGTGTTCTGTATTAAATGAAACCGTAGTTTTTAAAAGTTGCATAAGATTGTGGTAACACCTCAAAACATTCTCCGAATGTTTGTCAACAGAACGTTGTACAGTAAAATGAAAAGAATCACTTGCAAGCGAAGACACTATAATCTAGAAGCGTTCACTACTGTTGTGTGGTTCTTATTACAGACCTTGAAATGTACTGAATTTTCTATTCCGTGAGATTCCACACTAGGTTGGCGAGAGATGTATTGTGCCTTTTGTCTTTGCAGCGAAACTGCGTAATATGGTTACGCCATCGATTTTTGGAAAATACCGTTAGTGTGCTGACATGAAAATTCATTTGCATGAGATCTTACTGTGCATTGCTATACTATGACCTTTCTTAGAGATTCATGTCCCAGAAGGTCCACATTTCAGCATCTCATTATTAAGAAACTGGCTCTTAAGAGGATTTTCCATGTTATTAACATTTGTATAATTAATACGATAATTATTATTATTGTTGCAACTACTATTGTTACTATGATTATTATATTATTATTTCTTTTTATCTCAAGTTTGTTGGAACTTCTGGAGTCTTGCCTGCAGCCTACGATACCATGCTGTTTGTTCTATTCAACTATCCAATACTTTAGTTACTCTTTTATTATTTATATCATTATTACTTCCACCTTAGCGAAGGCGGAGGTATTGTTTTCAGTCGTGTTTGTTTATCCGTGGACAAGATATCTCGCTGGATGGATTCGGATGAAACTTTCAGGGATGTTTGGCCTCGTAACTGTCACGAACTGCTTAGATCTTGGGATCGATCCGGGACCGGGCAAGGATTCTGGTTTTTATTACATTTATTACTGTTAATAATATTATCACCATTAGCGTTATGCAAAGGGGTTGGACCAATTCTTCCAGTGTTATTTCCATTATTGTTAGCAGGATTTATATCAGGATGCGTTTTATTGCTAGTATTAATCTGTTCTAGGTTAAGCTTCTCATTATTAAATCTATGAATATAATATTCCAAATTATATGACATGGCGTATGCCAATTTCTCTGTGTGTCTATTGAAAATCTTATGATTTTTATTTGGTTTAGATATTTATTTGGCGTATATTTAAGGAAGAGAAAAAAACTTAGTTGACACGTGCAGTTTGAATACAGAATTATACCATAAAATACTCCTTTATTGAACGTATTATCTCTAGACTGATAGTTATTGCTATTTAGATTCACAATTCTATGTGATGAAGAATCTATAATTAACCTGAGCTACTTCCCTTGTATGATATGCAGTATTGTTATTCATATTTTTCGAACAGGTTATAGATTTTTCTCTTATCTTAAAGATAGCCACTTTTACTTCCAGTTATTATATGTCCCCTATCCTACCTACTAATATAAATTTTTGCGTTGTTAGTGTTATATTTATACTCTACATTATTATTTAGCATCAGTCTAAACTATTCCTTATATCCAGCTCTGGGTAGCGTACGATGCA
>NC_142944.1:54180273-54195273 GCF_046866305.1 Octopus bimaculoides
ACCCACACACACACACACCCACCCACACCCACACACACACACACACACACACACACACACACACACACACACACACACACACACACACCATGCCAACATATATAATTAAACAGTTCTTGATTCATTATTGTTTTATTTAAAGTTTCACACACATATAAAGTACATCCGCAACTTTTCACAGACATACGCTCGTACGTTATTTATGAGTGTGTGATAAATTGGCACAGACTAGGCAGAATGGTTAAACGTTTGCTTCGCAGTCTTGAGATCTCGGATTCGATCCCACACCGTGGTCTTTTGTATGTATGTATGTATGTATGTATGTATGTATGTATGTATGTATGCATGCATGCAGACCTACACACATACATACATACATATATACATGCTTACCGAGGACATGCATAGATACATGCATACACATCCAACGGATCCCATCATTTCGACTGCGGGTGACACCAGCTTTAAAACCAATTTCAGAGAATATATAAGGTCATTTGTCTCAACGAGAACGTATTTGGTGCATAGTCAATTAAGAGTTTTCCTTTGGAGTTAAGTTTACGATTTCTAAAATCATATATGACGTTATTGTACCAGCAGTCAACCCGGATTCACGTCTGCGGGTTTCATGCTCGCCTTCCTATTCAATCGGACATCGGACAGTTGATCGCCGACGATTGCACAGCCTAATAGTAAAAAATATTAGGACCAAATAGGCTTGCACAGCTCATCACAGTACCAATATGGGTTGCAGGCTCAGGAATGTTTGAATGCCATAATCTCAAAGGCAAGCAAAAGATCCCGAAAATATTCAACACCATTCCTGCATATCTAGTTTTATATCAGTGTCCTTCTCCAAGACACAAATTTTAACAAAAGCTAATGGGTACCTCCACTCACTGGTTTTTCTGCACGGTGAACACCAACCTGGAATTTCTACAAACACATACACACACACATGCATGCGTACGTACAAACATGCATACATACATATGTCAATTATGGTAAATTAATGCGGGACTTACAGCTCTTATACCCTGACTATAAATTCTCATTTGTACCTATCATCATAGTTGCATTATGCATGTACCTACAAATTTACTCAAAAAATTAGAAATACTAGGTTTTTCAAAGAAAGAGTAAAAGAAACTGACGCCGATTCTATAAATCCTATTTATTAGGGAAAATGTTTAAGAATCTCTCTCTCTCTCTCTCTCTCTCTCTCTACCTATCTGTCTATCTACCTGTCTGTCTGTCTGACTTATAAATTGGAATGTCTCCATCTGAGATACTTTAGGTGAATAGATGCACACACTTGGCTGTGTACAATCGACAGCTCAACAACGCACCAATTCAGCCACACATTTACAAACATCGAGAACGATCTTGACTCAAAAAGTATTGTCACGTTGTAAGCGACCGGCATGCACTCTCTTAACAACTTTAAAAAATTCAAAGAAAAACATACACATACATATCAAGGTGCATATATAAACGCATGTATCTATGTATATATAGTTATGCGTATGTATTCGTGCGTATGTGTGCTATGTACATATAATCATTTAAACAATAATGTGTATATACATATATTTATACAAACATACATAAACACGAGTCACACATGCTATACACACTCATATGCACACCTGCAAGGGGAAACTATCCACATGTATATATACATTTTTACACTTTTAACTCGTTTAAATACTCTTATATCTATCCACACATTCACGCACACAATATGCGTGTGTATATGCATGTATGTATGTGCTTCTCTGTGTATTTGTATACATATGCATAAACATACATAAGTGTATATATATATATATATATATATATATATATATATATATATATATGTATGTATGTAAATGCATATATAAAGACATATACATTCGCATTCACTCACACATACGCACATACACTCACTCACACACGCACGCACACACACATGTTCACACACGCTCACACACGCAAACATAACAGATATCGATTCTTTCTACGCAGTTCAAACATAAGCGAGACTGCATTGATTTGTGTGCTCAGCCGTGGGTTAAAGGCCAGCGACAGTGGTTACCCTCTCATCAATCAGAGTATCATGTGTTACCCCTAAAGTAACAGATTGTAACCCCACCATTATTCACCACCCATGTTCCACCTCGATTCCATAAAGAATTTTTTTGCTCCTCAATTTTATCATATTTTTCCTATTTGAACGTGCGCACGCGTATGTATATATGTGTGAGAGAGAGAGAGAGAGAGAGAGAGAGAGAGAGGTAGAAAGAGAGAGAGAGAGAGAGAGAGAGAGAGAGAGAGAAAGAGAGAGGGAGAGGGAGGGAGAGAGAGATCGGGTGAAATTAATAGTTTCTGTTGTGTATGTATGACTGTGTATTGGTGGGTGTGTGCATATAAATTTAGAGTGGACGAGAGAGAGATGGTGGGGGAAGAGATGGGGAGAAAGTAGGGGAGAAAGAGATCGTGAGAAAGTGAGAGAGTGAGTGAGTGAGAGGCAGAGGATTGGGAGATAGAAAAAATGAGAAGAAAAAAAGACGGTGAAGTGACAAAAGTAGGTTGAACGATAGTAGAGAGATAGTTTGTACACACACACACACACACACACACACACACACACACACATATATATATACACACACATACACATGTACACACACATACACATGTACATATATGTATATATGTATATACGTGTGGATGCAGAGAGAGAGAGGCAGACAGACAGACACACAAGCATACAGACACACAGACAGAGAAAATGTGTGTATGCGTATCTATGTGTGAGTGTGCGTATGTGTACCTGTATGGATGCGTGTATGTGTGCGAGTGCAAATTATGTGTCTAATCATGTGTGCAGGTTTAGAATCCGGTGCCTAGCAATTCGACAAATATTCATCGATGAAATTAATACTGGACTAAAAAAATGTAACAAATAAAAATCTTGATATCAGTTCTTCAGCACTCTTGTCAACGGTGTATATTCATTAAGTATGATACATAGATGGCTATTTTTAATTCACACTGCATCAGCTGCCTATGCAGCTTATTTATCTATCTATCCGTCTGTCTGTCTGTCTGTCTGCCTGTCTATCTATCTATCTGTCTGTCTGTCTGCCTGTCTATCTATCTATCTGCTTGTCTGTCTGTCTGTCTGTCTGTCTGTCTGTCCATCCATCCATCTCTCTCTCTCTCTCTCTCTCTCTCTCTCTCTCTCTCTCTCTCTCTCTCTCTCTCTCTCTCTATCTATCTATCTATCTCTATGGACGGACGGTAGACGTGTCGGCTCCGTAAGTTTTGACTTTTTTGTTTTAAAAAGTTTGTTTGTAAAGTTTATTTTTATATAGAAAGTTGTATAACAACTTATAGACTCTCTGGTGCAAGTTTTTTGCAACGGAAATCTGCCCTGTGTGGCACATTTCCAGGTTTTAAAAATCAATTTCGGCTTTCTAGCCATTTTTATTTTGAGACGATGGCGTCTTCTAGCCATGAAAAATTTCGTCAAACGAACGCTGAATTTTGCAGTGTTTCGTTCGAAAAAGAATTTCCTAGTCTTCCTTCCTCACAGTTAAACGAGAGAATGGAGAAAAAGAAAAAAGAATACACACACACAGATGCAAGTGTTAACTTGAAAGTTAACACCGCCACCACCACCACCAACAACAAAAACAAAACTGTAACCAAAGTTACGAAACAGAACACAGGCGATGTCTCCAAAGTATCTGACGTCAACACCATTTCTGCTGGCCTCTCCCAAACAGTTGTCCTCCAAGGAGGAAACAAGACTTTCGAACGGTAAGTAACTCATTGTTCCTTTTGTTTTGTGCTTTAAAGCACATATTTAAATAGAATCATGGCGAAGATTGATTGTGTGAATGTGCGTGGCTTGGGGTCCCCTTGGAAACAAGGGTACCTCTTAAATGACATCAAGTCACACAATTTGGATATCATAGCCATTAGTGAGACCAGACTCCATGAACCACGGGCCCTAAAGTCCATGTTTGGCGGATAATTTAACATTTATTTTTCTCCCTGTCTGCCGAGGATGGGCGGTAGTGGCACGCGGTTCTTTTTCGCAAGAGTCTGGATCTCGAAGTAAAGACGATATTCATAGATCCGGAGAGTAGACTGGTTGTGCTGGATGTCGACAGCAGCGATGGAGGCGCTTTTCGGCTGCTAGCAGTCTATGTTCCTCCTTTAACAGGTCGGTCGGATTTCTTTCGACGTCTAGAGGTATTCCTGGGAACGTCTCGTCCTTTACTTTTAGTGGGGGATTGGAATGTTACCTTGGACACGCATCTAGACTACGTAGGAAGAGACAACAATAGAAGAGGATGCAAATGCCTCAGAGACCTGCTCAGACGCTTTCAACTGTCTGACAGGTACCGACTCGAACACCCAAATGTGCCAACGTGGACATGGAGTAACCGCATTGGGTCGTTGAGATCGTATATAGATAGAATAGTATGTAGGACAATAGATAGAGATAGCTTAGGATGTCCACAATTCCACACAGTCAGCTACACGGATCACAAACTTGTGACGTGTACGCTAGACTTAGATAAGGCACATAGGCAGGGTCCCGATTACTGGAGACTAAACGCGTCTTTCCCGTCGAGACAAGTTTTCAGAGACCGGATTAGCACGTTAGTAAAGAGGGCCTTGACGGGAGCTATCATCAACAACAAATGGTGGTTTGCCCTCAAGAGAGCAGTAAAAGCAGAAGCAACTAGATATAGCAAGGCACTAGCCGTAGATAGAAACAGAGTAGAGGGAGAGCTAGTGAATAAGTTAGAGGAGGCATTAAGAAGCGGCATCGCATCCGACGTTTTGGCGGCGAAATTGGCCCTCGATCAACATTTCAACGCCAAACACGAAGGATGTGTTGTCAGGGCAAGGATGCGTGCTCTAAGGAACGAAGGTGTTGGAGCCGCGCGAGAGGCCCGGGTGGCGGAGGCGCAGCGAGGCAACAGATCCACCATCCGGTCTCTGGTAGATGAACAGGGGCGCGAATTGCTCGAGCCGATCAAGATGTGCGAGGCTTTTCAGCGGCATTTTGCCCGACTGTTCGGGACGAGTGGCGAGCGAGAACGCAGGGTGGACTTCAGTGCCTACCTGCACAGCCTGCCACGACTCTCGGCAAGAGAGGCGGAGTGCTGCGAAGGTGCCGTCACGGCGGCGGAAGTGAGGGACGCGATGGCGGGTTGCTTGAGGGACAAATCTCCGGGTTTGGATGGTCTGCCCTACGAGCTTTACAACTGTATGCCAGACTTGTTTGGAGACGTCTTGGCGGCGGTGTACTGCAATTGGCAACAGAACGGGAGCATTCCTGGTTTTGTGAGCCGAGGAGCCGTAACGCTGCTAAAGAAAGATCCAAAGAAGGGGAATATCATAGATAACTTCAGGCCCATCACTCTGCTCAATGCAGACCTGAAAATTTTGGCCAAGGTGTTAGCCAAGCGGTTGGCGCTTGTCATCGAGAAACTGGTCGGCAAGCCGCAAACGTGCGCCGTGCCGGGCCGAAGCATCCATGACAACCTCCATCAGATGCGCTACATCATAGAGCGGGTAGTTAAGGAACCTGGCATGGATCAATCCAAAGCTTTCGATAGGGTAGACCATCAATACTTAGAGGCTGTCCTCACAGCGGCCGGCTTCGGACCCGTTTTCCGCGGATGGATGACTGCTTTGTACAAAGGCATCCGTTCGGTAGTTCGCGTCAATGGGCACATATCAAGACCTTTCCACATTGCACGTTCGGTCCGTCAGGGATGCCCCCTCTCGTCGCTTCTGTACGTATTGACTCTCGAGCCACTACTGCGGAAGCTGGCGACGCTGAGGGGCATCCCGCGAGAGTTGGGATGGCGGACGAGCGTGTCGGCATACGCGGACGACGTCACTATCATAGCGTCTAGCCACGAGCACATCGAGCTTGTCGGCGAGACGCTGAAAGACTACGAAGCGGTGACGGGAGCGAAAATCAACCGGGATAAGTCGGTGGGTTTGCTGCTCGGCACCTGGAGAAGCAAGCCCATACCGTCCGGCAGCGCCTCAGTAGTGGGACGCTGGACGGACGGTCCGGTCAAGTTGCTCGGAGTCTGGTTCGGTCCGGTCCTGCAAACGGAGAAGAACTGGGACGAGATAACGAGTAGGGTGGCCACTCTCTGCCGGCAATGGTCCGAGAGGAAGCTGTCTCTAAAAGGTAGGGCGGAGGTGGCGAACGCGTACATCGCGTCCGTCATCGAATACCGCCTGACCGTCGTGCCTTGTCCCGATCGCGCCATTACCGAAATGGAGCGCATCCTCTTCCACTTTTTGTGGAAAGGAAGCGTTCCGATGGTGAGGCGATCCGTTTGTTGCCAACACCCTCTGAAAGGAGGGCTGGGCATACCGTGGTTGATGATGCGCAGACATGCGCTGAGACTGCGACATCTCCGGCTCTACGTAGACAACGGTGAGCAGGTGTGGTCGCCGTTTGTGCGACGCCCTTTCCCGCAGCTCGTCTCCATGACCGAGCTGCAGTCGTGGATCAAAAAGAGGCCGAGGAATGGCGAATGGCACCGTGAGTGTCGCGTTGCTCTGCAACAACTTTGCCGTCCCGGGTCGACCTTGAGCGGCTGCATCACAACGAAGTCATTCTATAGGGGATTAGTGGAGGGCAGGTACGACGACGATCTCGGGGCGAACCTGGGCGTCGACGAGGAATACCTGACCCGCCTGTTCAGGACGACTTTCGGGCCGGGACCTATGGACAACTTCCAGAAATCCCTGGCCTGGCAGTGCTACCGAGAAGCGCTACCCGTTTGGGATAAGCTCTATAGTCACGGCTCGCGAAATGCGGGGCCGACCTGTCCGAGATGCGGTCAGAGCGATGAAACCGTTCTGCACGCACTCGTGCAGTGTCCAACCATTTCGGAGCTGTGGGCTTATGTCGAACGACTGATGTTACGTGTGGGACGAGTCGGTTTATCAACCGAGTCTATCGTCAATATCGTCACGCCTCCTTCGTGGAGGGTATTTAGCCAGCAGGGCATTTAGCCAGCAGGGCATTTAGCCAGCAGAGCGCACATTCGGTGCAAGACTTGAAAGGTAAAACTCTCCAGTATATGACATTTTGAAACCAAATGCTGTATGCTTTAGTGAAGAGGAAAGAAACTCCTCCGAATGACAAACCTTTGTCTATAAATGTATCTCTCGCGAAAAGAGGAAACTAAATTTTGCCGTAGCCCATCTTTTACATCAAGGAAAAACATGCACATGATAACACATCCATTCAGTTAAGATCAGGAACCATGAGAGTCAATGCCTTCAGTAAAAAGGATCGTTATTATTAATATTTTTATTATTATTATTATTATTATTATTATTATTATTATTATTATTATTATTATTATTATTATTATTATTATTATTATTATTCGTTCGGATGGAACGCACGTGTTTATTTGTTCGTGTGTTCTTTCATTCTAAATTTTGCTTCCAAAAGTTGTTCATTATTTACTTTTTTTTACAGGTTGGTTGTTTTACGTTGTTGGTTCCCCTTTTGGGGCTGAAATCTCAAAAATAACATTCCTTTTGTTTCAAATTTTACTTTAAAAGACAAAAAGCAAACAAGGCGAGCCTACCCTTGCTGAAGGACATAGAAGAGGTGAGAAGAGGTTCAGTTACAGAAGTGCAAGACGCCGTAGTGCCCTCCACCTACAACCCACAAATGCAAGGGGAAGTGAGCACCAAGCAGGCACATGGTCCAGTGGTTGAGACTGCCACTGCATCAACGAATAGTAGCAGCGGATTCAGCGATAGTACAAATTACGAAGTTGAATTCCCCACAATCAAATGAAACACGCCAATACCAACGACAGCAAGTAGCAACAGTACCATGACTATCACGACCACCGCTGTAACGGCGGCGGCGAAAAGTAAAGAACTTTATAGCATGGATCTGCTTCGCAAAGACATGTGTCTAGCTGAAGCAGCAAAATTAAGGCTGGAAAAAGCGCAGATGGATATTACCATCCCTTCTAGGTGTTGGCAGAAAAAAAAAACAGTGATGTACAAATGCATTTCCATAAAAACGAAACGGCCAAAGATGCCGAATCAGGTGGACGTGGAAAGGGCACTGAAGCATATAATTTCCGATATTATGCATGTGTCAAGAGCAAAGCAATTTGCAGGCATTTCGCTGCTCTTTAAATCCGAAGCGCTAGTGAAAAATGTGCTCCGTCCACCCTGTTTAGGAAAGATGATGGTGCGCATAAAGATCGCTAGGATACTATCAAAGATAAACTTGTGGTAGATTCTTGCGTACCTTGTTTTGGAAGGGTGTAATAGCTTCCTGAAAGTGAAGAGGACCCGATGCGAGGATTTGTCTGGGACCAGTGTGGAAGTGCTCCCTCACATTCAACCAGAAGCAATTCACAAGATTCCAGACCTCATTCACCTTCCAGAAGGGGAAGAAATACAGTTGAAGGTAGAAGGCCATGGTACCACGTGTGTGAAGAGATAGGACACTTGAAAGCCTTCTGCCCCCAACAAAAAACAGGAAAACATGGAAGCCCCTTACTGCCAACATCAGATCCCCAAAAGCCTAGAGCAGCTCCAGCTCCGGCAACAAAGGCATCATCAGGAACAGTAAAATCAGTAAATGCTGGAAAATTACCAACAGCAGCATAAACGTTAACTCCATTAACAAAATCAATCCCAGAAACATCAGCAACATCAACTGTAGCAGCAAAACCAACTACAACAGCAACACCTGCAACACCAAAAGCCCAAACAACGGCATTAATAGATGCACCACTATCATTCCTTTCAACAAACCCTCCAACACTGCAATCCCAAATTGGTCCACTAACACTACCACAACTGCAACAACCAACCAAAAGAAAGCACTCTCAACATCAACAAACACCAAACTTCGTGCTAGTGAGGAGGGCAAATAAGCAATTGATGGACATCTTAGCCCGAAGGGAGGATATCGAGAGATAGGGTGTGGGCTGTCGTCGAACACCTTTCAAATGCCAGAAACACTGATGTTGGTGCAAATGTCTATAGAGGCATATAAACACATTAGGGAAAGCTTCCGGCAAAACATAGGGACCCCTAATGTAAAAGCCACGAGTAGACTTTTAAAGGGGTTTCCAGAGGGGCCCCAACAACTCAGGGATCTTTAGCCACTTCACCTCAATCGACACTCGGAGTATAAGTAGACACTCTTTTGTGTCTTCCTCAAATTCTGTCCTCTCATCATGGGATGTTTAAGAGTAGGTAGTATAAATGTTTGTGTCCAAGGGTCACCTTGGAAGCAGGGTCGCCTTCTCAACGAAATCAGGATTTCCGACTCACGTGATCTAGCTCCCATCTTCGATGATTTTTAAAATCCTATGCATCTCTTAGTCAGCCTGGAATGGGAGGCGGGGTGGCAGCGCTGTTTAGGAAAGGCCTGGATCTTGAAGTGTGGACAATCTTCCTGGACCAGCAAGCTGATGATCCTGGATGTGAGCAACAGGTAAGGTGGTGCATTAAGACTATTCACTGTGTACACCCAAATTGAGGTGGGGCAGCCAGATTTCTTCAGACGTTTGGAGGTTTTGCTTGGAACATCTCGCTTTTTAGTTCTAGTGGGAGACTGGAACGCCATTTTGGATGCACCCCTGGATAGGGTGAGGCTAGCTGGTAGGAGAATGAGGTGCAAAACTCTATTAAACCTGCTCAGTCGTTTCTAATTAGCTGATAGAAATCGACTGGATTTCCCGAATGCGCCATTGTGGATATGGGCAAACAACACCGAGTCTTCCAGATCGTATTCAGATATGATATTCAGAAGGCCTGTAGATTGATCCAAAAGTACATTGTTCCAGAAGTAGCATAAGTTGTCCACAGTTCGAAGTCGCCGGCTACACAGACCACAAATTTGTGATCTGCACGATCGATGTAGATACGATCAATAGGCAAGGCTCTAAGTACTGGAAGCTGAACGCTTCTTTCCCGGCACATCAAGCATTCAGAAACTGGGTTAGCAAGTTAGCCCATCGGAAGTTGTCGGGTGCAATTGTCAACAACCGTTGGTGGATAGCCCTTAAAAGGGCTAGCCAGTAGGATTTAGAAAGGAAATAGCCTAAAAGGAATCTAGGATAGAGGGAGAGCTAGTTAGAAAGCTAGAATAGAATGTGACTGGCGAAATTGGCTCTTGACCAATTCTTCAATGCCATGCGTTGTCAGAGCTCAGGCGCATGCTCTAAACCATGAGGGGACGAAAGTCGTTCGATGGGCTAGGGTGATAGAAGTGCAACGTGGCAACAAATCCACATATGACAGATTTATTCGGGAATCCCTTGGCGGGTGTCTACCGCAACTGGTAGTAGACACCTGCTAGTTGCAGTGTTTTTCTGCCAGTGCTGTGAGCCGCGATGTGGTGGTATTACTGAGAAAGGATCCGAACAAAAGGGACCAAATAGATAATTTTAGGCCCATATAAGATTTTGGCCAAGGTGTTAGCCAAGAGGTTGGCGCTTGTCGATAGGCTGATCGGTGACGCGCAGACATGCGCTATCCTGAACAAATCTATCCACGACAACCTCCACCTTACATGTTACATCATAGAGAGGATAGGGAAGAAACCTGGCATGGGTGGGGCCCTGATGAATTTGGATCAATCAAAATTTTTAACAGGATCGATCATCAATAACGTGTTTCAGTTCCGTTTTCAGAGGCGGGATCACTGCAATGTACAGCGACATCTATTCAGTGATCAAAGTAAATTGCCACGTATCGGAATCGATTAGCATCGCTCTCTCTAGCCACTCTCAAAGATTAATCAGAACAAGTCGGTAGGCCTGCAGTTCGGCACAGGGAGAAGCAGGTCCATGCCGACCGATAGCGTTATAGGGCGCTGGACGGATGGACTGGTGAAATTGTTCGGGGTCTAGTTTAGTCCGGACCTCCAGCTGGGCAAGAACTGGGTGGAGGTGACGAGCAAGGTGGCCAATCGCACCTAAAAATGAGCAGAGAAGAAGCTGTCGCTCAAGGGTTGAGTGGAGGTAGGGAATACTTACATCGCTTCCGTCATCTATAAAAACCTGACCATCGTCCCTTGCCCCACTTCATGCCTGTTAAAGCTGGAGCGCTTGCTCTTCCCAATTTTTGTAGAAGGGACGTGTTCCGATCGTCAGGTGGTCCATCTGCTGTCAACAGCTGCTGAATGGAGGACTGAATATGCCGTGGTTAATGATGCGCAGACATGCGTTGAGGTTGCGACATGTCCAATGTTTTCTTAACGGTATGCAAGTGTTGTCGCCGTTTGACAAACGGCATTTTACGCAGCTCGTCTCATTGACGGAGCTACAGTCCTGGATCAGGTGTAGACCAAGAAAGGGCGCGTGAGACCTGAAGTGTCGGTTATTGCTGTCAGCTTTCTACCAATCGGCCAATACAGTCGGTGGAATTATCACTCTGGTGTCATATAGGGGATTGGTGGCGGTAAAGCGCAAAGACGTCCTCGGGGCAAATCTGGGCCTCGGGAGGGATCAGTTAGCTGGTCTTTTCTGGAAGACTTTCGGGCTAGGGCCTGTGGATAACTTTTAGATATCCACAGTGCTACCGGGGAGTTCTGCCGTTTCGAGATAAGCCCTACAGACACGGAAGTGCTGTCAGACGGACCTCTTCGTAGTGTGCGCAGGGCGACGAATCCATCCTGCATGTATTCGTCCAGTGTCCGGGCATTAATGACTTGTGGAGTTTTGTTGAACAGCTGTTGACGCGTGTGGTACGCATCGGTTATCAGTCAAATGCATCGTGAAGATCGCTCCTCCGCCTTCCTTTGGCCGGGAAGGAAAAGCAGTTTTCTTCCGTCTGGTGGCTATGGCAAAGGAGGTAGCATGGTGGACAAGATTGAAAGGACTGAAGACAAATACTTACCTCTTCGGCTAAATCCTCATCAACTGTTTCAAGTTCCTCTTGAAAAGGTAAACGAGGCTGAAGAGAGAAGTTCTGCACCCACCAACCCCACGGGTATTTTTGCTGAAAGGTGGGTGGATGTGGTCTAGATGACCCTGGTGAATGGGCCTACTTTGAATATTCGCTTCTGAATAGGAGCAGTTGTGAAGTAGAGGCACCTACTGAGGAACCTCAAACATTTTTTTGTGTAATCGATGGTGTTCCAAACCTTACGTGTCCTTTCTGTTGCATTGTCCCTATTTGTTTTGTGTTCAGCTCTTGTGGCCAATAAAAATTATTATTATTATTATTATTATTGTTGTTGTTGCTGTTGTTGCTGCTGTTGTTGTTGTTGTTATTATTATTATTATCATCATCATCATTATTATTATTGTTATTGTTATTATTATTGTTGTTATTATTATTGTTGTTATTATTATTATTATCATTATTATTATTATTATTATTATTATTATTATTGTTGTTGTTGTTGCTGCTGTTGTTGTTGTTGTTATTATTATTATTATTATTATTATTATTATTCAGTAGTTTTATTTTTATAACGTGCTTTCACTTCACTACCGAGCGCAGCTCTGTGCGCCTTGGGTATGTGCTGTGGTTTGCTGTGAGGCTCTTATGTTTACTGTATTGAAAGTGTTTTGCGTAGGATGTGTGCAGTACCCAGTAGTGCAATTTTCTGTATGTTATATATATTTGTAAGTCTTGGTGTTTTTGTTATGTATTTGTCTGAGTATTTTTTAATTATACCTAAGGCACCTACTATGATAGGAATTGTTTCTGTTTTTAGACTCCACATTCGAGTTATCTCTATTTCCAGGTCTTTGTATTTTGAAAGTTTTTCCATTTCTTTTAGAGAAACGTTGTCATCTGCTGGTATTGATACATCAATTAGAAAGCATTTTTTTTCTTCATGATCTTTGACAACTATATCTGGTCTATTTGCCTTAATTTCTCTATCTGTGTGTATTGGCATATCCCAGAGTATGGTTGCTTTCTCGTTTTCTGTGACCTTTTCTGGCGTGTGTTTATACCATCTTTTTTCTGTTGTTATTCCATAGTGTTGGCATAGCTTCCAGTGTATATAGGTCCCAGCTCTGTCGTTTCTGTGAATATATTCCTTCTTAGCCAGGACTGGGCAGCCAGAGATAATATGATTTATTGTTTCTTGTCCATCTCCACAAATTCTACAGTTACTTGTTATATTTCTTTTCATGATGTGTTTTTGGTAATTTCTGGTGGGGAGGCTTTGGTCTTGTGCAGCAATTAAAAATCCTTCAGTGTCTGCTTTGAGTCCTGAGCTTCTCAGCCATTGCTGGGATTTTTCTCTGTCTATTTCTTTCACATTTAGTTTAGCCCAGTATTTACCATGTAGGGGCTTTTCTTGCCATCGTTTTATCATGGTCCGTTGCTGTTCTAGTTTTAGTTTGGATTTCATTTGTTTTATAGCTTGTTGTAGCGGTTCTTCTTCTTCTTCTTCTTCTTATTCTTCTTCTTCTTCTTCTTCTTCTTCTTCTTCTTCTTCTTCTTCTTCTTCTTCTTCTTCTTCTTCTTCTTCTTCTTCTTCTTCTTCTTCTTCTTCTTCTTCTTCTTCTTCGTATTTGTTAGGTAGATTGATTTCTTGTTTGTATTTGTCAGCTTCCTTAAATACTGAAAACAGTTATTTGTTTTGCTCGTGTTTTGTGGCTATTTGTATTAGTTTTCCTTGCTTCTGGAGTAGGTATTTTTGCAGTCCTATGGTGGTTATTTTATAATAGTTTTCTAGCTGTATAAGACCCCTGCCACCTTCTGTGCGTTGTATATATATAGCCTTTCTATGTCAGATTTTGGGTGGTGCATCCTATATCCTGTCATTATTTTTCTTGTTTTCCTGTCTATTTTACATAGTTCGTTTAGTGTCCAATTAAGGATGTTGTAGCTGTAGCTTATTACTGGGACAGCTAAAGTGTTGATACCCATTATCTTGTTTTTAGCATTGAGCTCTGTTTTTAGTATTGATCTAACTCGTCTATAGTACTCTTTCTTTATTTTTCTTTCATTTGTGTATGTTGTATCCTATCTAGTTCATTGACTCCTAAATACTTGTATGGTTGGCTTTCGTCTAGTTCTCTTATTTCATTGGATTTATCTAGCGTTATATTGCTGCTTTTAACTAATTTTCCTCTTTTCAGGGTTGCTTTGGCACATTTTTCTAATCCGAATTTCATATCTATTTCCTTGGTAAAGCTGTGTACTGTCTGTAGTAGTGTTTCTAGCTCTTTGTCGTTTTTAGCATATAATTTTAGGTCATCCATATATAGAAGGTGGCTGACTGTTTTTCCGTAGCATTTGTAACCGCATCCAGTTCTATTTAGCAATTCTGTTAAAGGTGTGAGTGCCAGACAGAACTGGAGTGGAGAGAGCGTGTCTCCCTAGAATATTCCTCTTCTAATGGGGATGGCTTTCGTTTTCACAAGTCCCTCTTTTGTTTCGAGCTGTAGCACTGTCTGCCATTTGTTCATTGAGTGCCTTATGTATTTTATAATAATTGGTGCCACCTTGTTTATGGCTAGCGTTTCCAGAATCCACGTGTGGGGAACAGTGTCGAAGGCCTTTTGGTAGTCCACCCAGGCCATACTGAGGCCTTTCTTCTTTCTGCGGCTGTCTTCAGTTATGGCTTTATTGATCAATAATTGATCTTTACAGCCGTATGAGCCCTTGCAGCATCCCTTCTGCTCTTCTGGAAACAGGTTGTTATTTTCCAGGTGTTTACTCAATCTCTGCGATATTATTGCAGTAAAGGCTTTGTAGATCGTAGGGAGACAGGTTATAGGTCTATAGTCTTGTGGTTTCTCCGTTTCCGTGGATTTGGGGATTAAGATGGTTTTCGCTTTTGTGAGCCATTCGGGCATTGTCTCTGGCTCTGCTAGTATGTTGTTAAAGTTTTCTGCCAGCTTTTTATGCATTCCTAGCAGGTGTTTTAACCAGAAATTGGGGATCTTGTCGTGTCCAGGTGCCTTCCAGTTGCTTAGTCCTTGCAGTGTTTGGGTGACC
>NC_142944.1:54197773-54207773 GCF_046866305.1 Octopus bimaculoides
ACTAAATGACTTAAGTTTAGACAGAGTACTCTGCACGCCAGTAAACAGAGATAGCGTTGGTTCATAGTTTAAAGTCGTCGGTAACACGGATCACGGTCGACTTAAATGTGTAAGGTAGTAACCCGGTTACTAAAAACTAAGGCATCTTTCCCAGCACACGAAGCTTACAGAAATTGGATAAGCAAATTAGTTAAGAGGGCAATTGCTTCAGGGTCCAAGAGTAAGTTTCTGGACGTACAACAAACAGTGGAATCGCGTGAAATTCAGCACAGAGCGGCAGCATGGTCCGCTCATGTTCAGGAGATTTTTATTGCCCTCTAACTCCCATGGTTACCGAGATAATCGATTATTACTTTTTAAGATAGGAATCGCCCATTCAAAATGGGGAGGGGCGATTTTGTTGCCTTTCCCATGCGCGAAATTTTACGAAAAACCAGCATAATAAAGATTATTTTTTTCTAAGTAATGTGGCTAGGTTTGGTTTTCGAAAATTTTAATCAGAGGCACAGAAAAAAAATAATTTCTTTTTTTTGTGCATTAAAAAAACAAAAGCTATAGCTTACGCTCTTTCTAATTGCTATGCTTTTTTAAAACTTCAGTTACAAATGTCTTCAAACGTCGACATTCAAACAGCTTTTCCATATTGAGACAAACGGACTCTGCACAATTGTATCCATCCGGGAACGCATTTTCAATAATTGAAATTCACAATTCTAATCAGTGTACATGAACGTCCAACCTATGATTGATCTTGAACAGTTTCGATTAACATTCTTGTGTCGCCAATACAACAACCGCACTACCATATATTTTTCTTTTACGGCGAGGTTATACCACAAATAAGGTTCCGTGACTACATGGGGCTATGGGTACACACGTGAAGTTAGTTTTAGAATATCGACCCGCAAAATCCTTAGCATCGTATTGTTTTGGGGTTGTTCTTACTTTTTTTTTGTTTTTGGAATTTTTATTTTTTTAATTTTTAGTTCTTTTTATTATTCAAAATATACATAGGAAATAGCCTTTAACCAAATGCACCACACTGCCCGAGTGAAACCGGGAAAAACAGCTAGTATAATATAATATAATATAATATAATATAATATAATATAATATAATATAATACGATACAATATATATAACTCTTTTATCGTTTACAATATATAACTGCAGCACAGAATTTTGTTATTGAACAGGTCGCGGTTTCAAAGCGACGAAAGTATTTTCACAAATTAAATTATTTAAATGCTGAAGTGGTTCTAACGGTTTTTGTGTGTTTTTAAATGACTTATAAACACCTTCCACTCTGCAATTGTTTTTGTTTCAGCACATGATCTCAGATCAGGCCACCTTCTATGAAAGTATATCTCCGTAATATATAACTCTTTTAACGTTTACTTGGGGCATCGCCTTGAAGGGTTTAGTCTAACAAATCCTCCAGTCCTCCTAAGTTTGATATTTATAACGGTCTTTTGCTGAACTGCTTTATATAGGTCTGTCTGTTTGTCTGTCTCTAGCTATCTATATTTATATTTATATATCTATATCTATATTTACACACACACACACACACACACACACACACACACACACACACACACACACACACACACACACACACACACATCCACACACACACACACATACACATATGATAGTCTTCTATCAGTTTCCACCGACCAAAGTCACTCGTAAGTTTTTGGTTAGACTGGGCTATAGCAGATAACCCTTACCCATGGTACTACATGGTGGGACTGAACGCAGAACAACATGGGGCGCAAGCTAGCTTCTTACCACGCAGCCACGCCTGCGCCTATAAAAGTGAGATTCTTACGGTATCTATGTTTCCCAAGGGGTCACATATCTAAGAACTAACAAGGTACAACGATGCTTAACTTCGGTGATGGAATGAATCATATTGATCTGTGTTCAAGCTCACTGCATGGCACCTAGGGCAAGTGTCTTCTACTGTAGCCTCGGGCCGAATAAATCGCTCTGAGTGGATTTGGTAGACGGAAGCTGAAAGAAGCCTGTCAAATATATATATATATGCATAAATATTTCTGTGTGTTTCTTTCCCAACCATCGCTTGACAACAAACGCCAGTGTGTTTACCACCCCGTAACTCGACCAAAGAGACCGATAGAATAAGAAACTAGTATTACAAAGAATAAGTCCTGTTGTCGATTTGTTCAACTAAAGGCGATGCTCCAGCATGGCTGCAGTCAAATGACTGACACAAGCAAAAAAAGAATAAAAGAATATACATATATATATATATATATATATATATATATATATATATATATATATATAGAGAGAGAGAGAGAGAGAGAGAGATAGGGAGTGAGGAGAAAAGAGAGAGAGGGAGAAAGAAAGAATGAGAAGTAATGTTTATTGATACCTAAATACGGGTGTTCTATAAGAACAGACGATGCTGCTATTTTAACCCCAGGAGGACGTCTTCCCCGGCTGGCTATTCAGTGCGTTTCGCACTCGATATATATTGCAGGCGGGGAGAGAACTCCCTACTATTCTAGTTTAGAGACCACTAGATCACGTGGTTCTGACCTTATTTTGGTCAACCTCAGTGATGTTTACATACACACACACACACACACACATAAATGTATATATAAATGTATGTATGTATGTATATATATATATATATATATGTATATATATATATATATATATATATATATATATATATATATATATATATATATATATATATATATATATATATATATATATATATATATATATATATATAATTAAACCTTGGGAGAGGCATTATGCCGGTAATAAACACACGCACTGGTTTAGTCCTTTATTAATTTATATAGTTTTTTGTTAAATTATTTCATTGCACTCTTGCAATCTCTTCAGTAACTTGTCTCTCCACTTCCATTTATTTTGAATATATGATCTGGCGTTGTTTTGGCGTTGTTTCGAAACTGTTTGGTATGAGCATGTGAGTGTGTGCAAGCTCGTATGTGTGCACGCTCATATGTGTGCACGCACTTATGTGTTCGTGCTTATATGTAAGTATGTGCGTCCATATGTGTGTTTGTAACAATTTCGTTTATATCAGATCAGATAGAGACTTTTTAATTAATTTATTTACGTTCATATTCCGTATCATATGTGTGAACAACACATGCAACCATGGGCAATTGTAAGGCTCTCATCTACGTGTATTTGGTGTTCAAAATTGGTTGCGTTTCAGTTATGAGGACCGACTCCTGTATTTGTCGCAACGATGCGTCACCGGGGTGTCTAGACAGGATTTCTATGCTAATTCTGTCCAGTACACCACCATGTTGTTCTTTGGCATGCTGGTAGAGCACCGAGGTTTGTTTTTGATTATTATAGTCCCTCCAATGTTACAAACACACATATGGACGCACATACTTACATATAAGCACGAACACATAAGTGCGTGCACACATATGAGCGTGCACACATACGAGCTTGCACACACTCACATGCTCATACCAAACAGTTTCGAAACAACGCCAAAACAACGCCAGATCATATATTCAAAATAAATGGAAGTGGAGAGACAAGTTACTGAAGAGATTGGAAGAGTGCAATGACATAATTTAACAAAAACTATATAAATTAATAAAGGACTGAACCAGTGCGTGTGTTTATTACCGGCATAATGCCTCTCCCAAGGTTTAATTGCCAAGCTCGCACGAACTTTCTTCTTCTCTCTTCCTTTCAGTTCGTCACATCACAGCGTTCCATATACATATATATATATTTTTTTCACGTTTGGCCCTTCTTGTTTATTTTCACTGTTTCGTTTTCTTGTCGTGTTTTCTGTTCGCCAGGATATTCCTCTGCATTACAGATTTACTTTGTTTCTGCGGGAAGAGCCATTCTAACAATGCGTCCTGCTCTAACTCTTCGAAACGCTTAGTTTTAGAATGGTGGCAGCTAATAAAGGAAATGTTCTCTATGTGGCCCATGTGTTTTCTGTGCTCTGTTTATGTTCTGTTTCTCATTTTGCCCACGTTTTTTTTGTGACGTCCTCTACCCACATATGCATCTATATATACATGTAGATGTTGGTATGTACATACATGCACGTATATATGCATATACTCACATATGCATATACTCACATATGCATATACTCACACACACACACACACACACACACATATATATATATATATATATATATATATATATATATATATATATATATATATATATATATATATATCTATCTATCTATCTATCTATCTATCTATCTATCTATCTATCTATCTATCTATATATATATATATATATATATACATATATATATACATGTATATATATAAATATATATATATATATATGCATACTTACATGCACGCACCCACACACATATGTTCATGTCACGCTTGTGCCTCCCCGCTCCATTGTAGCGATTCAGCAAAATGAAACCAATAAAATCAGTAGACAACATATAACACGTCCTGGGACGATTTGATCGACCGAAATACTCACCCAGTATGATTACAATCCGATGACTGAACCAAGCATAAAAATAAGAGTAAAAAGAATACCAATCCACCGCCCAATCACATTGTCTATGGTGAAATCAGATGTAAATTTGCAAATTCACTCCCTTGTCTTTTCGCTTTATAATTTGTACTAAAGCTTATGAATTTCTCATTTGCCACGTTTAAAATTACAATTGACTTAGAACTATTTTCTGATCGCTATTTTAAGTATGGGAGTTTGCACCTTAATAAGGAGTAGCTGTCACCTTTGCTTCCGCCTTTCCACCTCCCAAATGAACAATAGGACAGTGGGAGATAGAAACAACTATTCTCAACACCTACGTACGCACGCACACACACACTTTCTCTCTTACCCACCCTCCTCTCATCTGCTCTCTACCTCTTCTCTTTTTAATACCTTAAATCGGAAACTAAGAGTGAGGTGAGAGATTGAGAGGTTAACATTTCACTTAACTCCCCCTCCCTCTCTTTCTCTCTCTCTCTCTCTCTCTCTCTCTATCTATCTATCTGTCTGTCTGTCTATCTACCTACCTACCTACCCATCTATCTATCTATCTATCTATCTATCTATCTATCTATCTATCTATCTATCTATCTATCTATCTATCTATATGTCTGTCTGTCTATCTATCTATCTGTTTTTTACATTGACTGTGATACACGATCCCTATTGATCGCCCCCCACCCACGTTTTTTTTCTTCCCGCGATCCCTTTTGATCGAAATTATCCCCCCCCCACAAGAAAAGCTCTACTTTGTAATTTGTCCATTTTCTGTATTTAGATATCTATCTATCTGTCTATCTATCTAGCTAGTCAGCTAAGTCAGCTACCTAGCTGTTTAGTTATGTCTATCTCTCATATCTATTCTATTTCTCTTAGTTATTTTCTTTACTCTTCAGGAAATCAACGGGAAAAAAGGTGACCAACTTCTTTTCCCTGTTTTACTTTCTGTGTTCCACTTTTTTAGAAACACAACACGAAGCACACAGGTAAACATTCAAATGCATACACCAAAGTTTTTCTTTCTTTCTTTCTTTCTTTCTTTCTTTCTCGTACATACACGTACACACACACGCACGTGTGCACACACAGACTCATTTATAACAAACAACTGAAGGTTACGCAAACTACACAAGTACATCACCACACACGGGAAGATGCACCAGTGCCTACATACACCCCCCCCCCACACCAGAACCACATAGCTATAGAAGTCATCGCTTCAATATTTGAAACGACGACGACGACCACCACCACCACCACCATCACTGTCATCTTCAGCAGCAACAGTATCATCATCATCATCATCATCGTCGTCGTCGTCGTCATCATTATCAGTAACAGTAACATCAACATCATCATCAACATTATGTACAGACCCCCGAAATACGCACACATAAACAGATAACGGATATAAATAATTATGTACAACACAGTAGATACATAAACACATATTTACACATTCACGCACATCATGTGTGTGTGTATATATATATATATATTTATATGTATATATACATACAAAAGCAAACTTATATACGTGTATTCACATACGCACGCACACACACACACACACACGCCCGCATAATTTCATTTATTAGTAAGGTTCCTCATATATTATGTACTGGCGCACACACACACACAGAGCTCCAATGGCTAGCTTTGCTATCCTCTCCACTAGCACCGTAGTAAAACGCAAAAGGAGCAGCTGACTACGTCTCTTATATGCCATAGTCTTTCATTTTACTCCTCCTCTTCCATTATTACTTCAATACATAATGTTAAAATGGGAGTTGCCAGTTTTTCTATACTTTACATTCACCGTATTCTCTTTACCTCTTACTTCTCCTCTTTCGCCTCCTTATTTCAAATACAACTTACACACACATACACACACACACACATACACACTTACACGCACACAGCTACACACATACACATACATAAGCTGACACATCTATGACGCACATCCCTATGTATGTGAGCGTGTACGTATGTGAAATTTGTGTTTGATATATAAGTGTATGTATGTATATATATATATATATATATATATATATATATATATATATATATATATATATATATATATATATATATATATATATGTATGTATACACACACATATGTAAGCACACACACGCACGTAAACACATACACGTACATGAATG
This sequence comes from Octopus bimaculoides, assembly GCF_046866305.1. Taxonomy (NCBI): domain Eukaryota; kingdom Metazoa; phylum Mollusca; class Cephalopoda; order Octopoda; family Octopodidae; genus Octopus; species Octopus bimaculoides. The sequence continues at coordinate 54,204,472 of NC_142944.1, forward strand.
TGTGTGTGTGTTATACAACATTCACTGCTTCTACAACCTCCTCCTGCTCCACCTCGTCGTCCTCCTAATTTCCCCCTCTTGCTCCTCCTCCTCCTCCTGCTCCTCCCTCCTATATCATTCTAATATAAATAACAGAAGGTGGAGTAGCCAGCCAACCTTTTTTTTATTTATTTTTACACACCCATTCTTTTTCTTCTCATATCTTCCCCCCTCTGCCTCTCTCTCTCTCTCTCTCTCTCTCTCTCTCTCTCTCTTTGTCTGTCTGTTCTCTCTCACTGTTCTTGAGCGTCCCTCTTCTATTTCGATCACAATTTCAATAGGCCAGCTCTGCTTGTCTCTCTCCTCCTCTCACTCTCTCTCTCTCTTACACACACATACACATATACAAACGCTCTCACAAACACACACGCACACACTATCTTTCTCTGTAGTCTGATCTCTGTCTGTCTGTCTCTCACACTCCTGACCTCTCCCGTTCTCTCTCTCTCTCTTTGTGGGCTCCCTTTCTCTTCTTTTACATGATTTTCTCTCTCTCTCTCTCTCTCACTCTTGCTTTCTTACTCACTCACTCACTCATAAATGTGCTTTCTTCCTATTCTCATTTCTCCCCCTTTCGTTATACTTCAATAAAACAGCAGAATGTTGATGGAGAAAGGGGAGGAGAAGTAAACTGCCTCTTTCTCACCGTGTTGTTCATTTACTCTCTATTCCTCTCTCCCTCTACCGTTCCATCATTCACTCAATCACAAACACATTCACACATACTCACGCATACACACACACACAAACGTTCTCTCCCCCACCTCTCTCTCTCTCTCTTTTCTCCTTTTCGTTTGTTTTTCCTCCGCCTCTTCTATTAACAGAGACACAAGGCAGTCAGTCAGTCAGTCACTCAGCAGTCAATCACACGTACACAAAAACATACAGATACAGATATACGCATACGAATATACATTCATACATACATACATACATATATATATGTATATACACTCACTAACTATATTTGATCGCTTACACACAGACATACTCACCATACACTCACACACAGTTAACTAACATACACAAGCACATATACATATATGTATACAAATATACACATATATAAAGACACACTCGCTTTCACAAACACGTACACATACATACGCACAAGCACATTGATACGCACAGGTGTACACACATACACACGTGTGCAAGTCCACAGACACCTCGTCCGCGTCGTGGAAAACCACCAACCCTAGTTCAGTCGATTCTTGTCAGCCCAGAGGACTGGTTTTCGAAAACAACCCTCTCTCTGTTGTTGTTGTTGTTATTGTGGTGTCTGTCTGTGCGTCTACCCATGGCAAGCATGGCGTACCCTAGCGTATCGGCGGCTACGTCCAAGGCTCCCCCCTACACGGTGAACGGACTTAGCCTATCTTCTCCAAATGTCGACATATTACATCCCGCAATGGGGTACCAAGGTAAGTGGTGATTTATCACATCAATTTTTCACATTATTTTTACTGTCCTTTTCTTTACGGGTTGGGGACATATTATATTTTAACATGAAATATGTCGTCATTTTTCATTTGTGTTTGCATTTTATTAACTTGTAACTAAAATTTGTAAATGATATATATATATATATATATATATATATATATATATATATATATATATATATGTATATATGTATTTATAAATATATATATATATATTTATATATATATATATATATATATATATATATATATATATATATATATATATATATATATATATATGTAGGTATTTATATATATATATATATATATATATATATATAACTTGTACGCATTTCTACACATGCATACACGTATGTATAAGTATATATTATTTAAATTTCCATTTTATTACTTGTTTCAGTCGTTGAACTGCGGCCATGCTGTGGCATTACATATACGTGTATGTGTGTGTATATGTATGCATAGAACCTATATATGTTGAAGTCTTTCTGCAAAAGTGTGATTCTTCAAATACACACATATATGTATGACTGTGTATACATTTTATGTATACACAGACATACATTTATACATGGATGTATCCACCCCCGCACATACTAACCAAATAAATGCCAAATTGAATTATTTATTTATACCACATGTAATTATATTATCTATGTTTTTATTCATCGATTTAGAGTTACCTGTCAGTATGCACACACACATATATACATTCTCACACACACACACTCACACACATATAGGCATACAGCTACAGTACTGCTTATATACATATTGCTATATATAATGTACATATATACATATACATATATATGTATATGTATGTATGTATGTATGTATATATATATATATGTATATACACACACACACACACACACACACACACACACACACACACACACACACACACATATATATATATATATATATATATATATATACGTATATAGATATGTATATATATATGTGTGTGTGTGTAAGTGTGTGCACGCGAGTGTATATATATATGTATGTATGTAGATATGCCTTGAGTGTATGCGTTTGTAGGCATACACACAAAAGCGCAATGAAACGTATCTATGTATATGTACATACATGCATATATATACGTATGTTTATACACACGTATACACACACACACTCATACATATACATACATATACACGCACATAAAATATAAGTGTGTTTATGCAGGTATATACATACGTGTGTGTGTGTATGTTTTTTGTTTGTGTGTGTACAAGTTAAAATATACGCATGGAGAGGAACGGATCGGTCTTTGAACACATATAAGTATAATATACACAACGACTACATGAACACGTATATACATACCTAACACTGAGGTATATACATACCTAATACTAATTTTCAAACGGATATATATAAAGGTAGTAAGATGGCTTTGAAATTGTACAATTAGTAAAGAAGACAGTTATCTGGGCTCACCTGACATATGTGTAATTTAGTAGATACGCACCTACCTTCTTTTATATTTCGCACTATTTCTGTCTCACACAAACACACTCATTATCCTTCTCTATTTCTCTCTCTCTCTGTCTCTCTCTCTCTATCTACTTTCGTATTGTAATTTACTTGCGGAAGAGTTTGCATTCGATGAATCTGCCACGGAAGGCTTTCCATCCGTGATCATTGCATCGTTCTGTATACTTAGGAATTACAATAAGTGAGGACGTACATTTAAGATGAAATTTAAGTGAAATTTTACTGTAATTTTCTAACAAGGCATGCGACTGTGTTGTAGATCCCTCGTTTACTGTGTAGTATGTATATCCATACACAAACACACACACG
>NC_142944.1:54246312-54248812 GCF_046866305.1 Octopus bimaculoides
CATTCCTCTTTCTCTCTTTCCTTCTCTCTCTCTTTCTCACACCTACGCTTATATATATATATATATATATATATATATATATATTAGATGGGCTTCTTTCAGTTTCCCTCCACCAAATCCAATCACAAGGCTTCGATCGGCCCGAGGCCATAGTAGAAGACACTTGCCCAAGGTGCCACGCAGTGGGACTGAACCCGGAACCATGTGGTTGGTAAGCAAGCTACTTACCACACAGCTACTCCTACATCTATATATATATATATATATATATATATATATATATATATATATATATATATATATACTTATATACGACGGGCTTCTTTCAGTTTCCGTCTACCAAATCCACTCACAAGGTTTTGGACGACCCGAGGCTATAGTAGAAGACACTTGCCCAAGGTGCCACGCAGTGGGACTGAACCCACAACCATGTGGTTGGTAAGCAAGCTATATATATATATATATATATATATATATATATATAGCTAATAAGCCCCTTAACTGCAATTGTAGAATTAAAGCCCACTGTCCGGTATCTGGCTGTTGTTTAACCCGTATTGTAGTCTATAAATGTACAGTAACTACTCCAACTAATAATTACATTTATGTTGGTTGCACAATCAACCTTAAACAACGATTATATAATCATTTTTCTTCATTTAGACTTAAACATAAAGCCAATAGCACATCATTATCTAATAAAATTTGGGAATTGAAGGAAAATGGTATCGATTTTAATCTTAAATGGGAAATCGTCAGGAGAGCACAACCTTATAGAAATATTAGATATGGTTATGGGCTGTGCTCTATGGAAATTTACGAAATTTTTAAACTTAAGGATAATCCTAATCTAATTAACAATAGATCTGACCTTAGGGTTCTATGTGTGCATTGTTACTCCCGCACCTTTAAATATTTTAAAAAGTAAATATTTTTTAAAAAGTAAATCTTGCTAATTTTTAATTTAGTTTCTCTCATTTCCCTGACTAATAACTATTTTATTTGAGGTATGACTTTTAATATAAACTTAGAATACATTTTAACCTCTCCCAACTCACTGATAGTATTCCTACATTTTCTCTAGGTAATTCTGAGTTTCTTCTACCTATTATTTTTTCGAAAACCTTAGCTTTAATTCTCTTAATTTAGTCCTGTTTTTCTAACTTTATTCTTTTCCCTTTTTTCCGCTTCCTTCTTCTCCCCTTTCTTTCTGTTCGGGTTTTGGCCATTAATATTATGGTTTTACTCATAAATAATACTACCCCACATTAATGTATATCTTATTTTAACTAGATATGTTTATCTTGTTCTAATTATTATTGTTCCCTATAGTTTTAAACTTAGTAATTTAGTGTTTCATTCTATTATTCTAATTATACTGTAGAATAGATATATTTTTTTAATACCTTGACCTTAATTCCTTTACCTTAACTTTTTTCCAAATTCTTACCACTCCTTAGTGTATTGTCCTTCCATTTCCTTTTTTTCCCCTCATGCTTGATTTACCCCTAACCCGCTGTCCATCACTACTTAACCTGTTGTCCTCTAAATTTGAAATTACTACTATCCCTCCTATTAGATTTTAAATTCTTGTTTGATTCACTTGTCTGTGAAACAGCAGCATAGTCGAGATGGTATGTTTTCTTCTCTTACTCTTGTTTTTTGCAAACATCTTCAAAATGTCTTTCTAAAATGAAATTCCATTATGCAGGTGAGGAGTACATTTTCATTGTACATTCTATGTGGTTTTCTCACTACATGAATAAATAGAGCTTGTACGAAACGTACGTACTGCTATAACCTATTGAATTTTTGTTGCTTAACTTCAAATTTTATTCACCAAATCTCTTGATTTTGTTTTTGGTTTTTACCCTACCAAATTCTGTTGCCTCAAACATTTTAAGTACCACATTTAATCTTTTGATTAAATCTATATTATTATATATATACATATATATATATATATATAAATATATATACATATATATATATATATATATATATATATATATATACATGACGGGCTTCTTTCAGTTTCCGTCTACCAAATCGACTCACAAGGCATGCGGTGGATGTAAGTGTCTGCAAGATGAGGCTGGACCTCTTCCTGTCAGGTGTCCCAGATGAACCAACTTCCACCGGTAGGAGGCGCAGATGAGGGTAGCTGCATCAAACTCTCTCCTGCACCAAATGTCAATTCCTGAAGTAAAATTTGTGAAGTAAAATTGTGTAGCAACACCAAATGGCGGTGCCCCAGCATGGACACAGCTCATATATAACAAATTGTCAATCCTTGGGTAATGCTGATTCCAAAAATGTATAATTTGTCAGTGTAGAGTAAATGAAAGCTGAGTACGGTGAGGGAAAGTGGCAGCCGGATGGACAGAATCATGCCTCTATTACAATACATTGTACACGAGTGTATTTAACCATGTTTTTCCCCTATTTATTGCAGGAATACCTCATAAAGTATAAATATGTGAAACGTGGCGCCACAGAC
>NC_142944.1:54258812-54266312 GCF_046866305.1 Octopus bimaculoides
AATAATAATAATTATAATAATAATAAAAATAAAATAATAATAAAAAATAATAATAATAATAATAATAATAATAATAATAATAATAATAATAATAATAATAATAATAATAATAATAATAATAATAATAATGATAATAATAAAATGATGATTATATTAATAATAATAATAATAATAAAAATAATAATAATATAAATAATAATATTTTGATAATAATAATAATGATAATAATAATAATAATAATAATAATAATAATAATAATAATAAGAATAATAATAATAATAAGAATAATAATAATAATAATAATAATAATAATAATAAGAGAACAATAATAATAATAATAAGAGAACACCGGGGAAGTTTAACATGTGAGTACGATAAATCACTGCTCCGAAACTTATCCAAAAACATCGGAAATAAAGACATCGCATGGAGCCCAAATATAGCTGACAAAGGGTTGGACTATACCCGAGTAAGTAATACTCATTGAAATTTATTCCTATTTTTCCAAATATAATGATGTATTTTAACTTGATACCTCCACTACCCGAACAGCGATCGTAAACACACGTGTTACATCAAAATCAGACCATCTTCGAACCCCAAAACACCATGTACAAAAAAATTACAAACATATTAAATAACACCGGTATTATTTCACCCAAAAATAACAACCGAGAAGTACGTACTGTAAGCTTGTTAAGAAAAAAGTACGAAGATATGAACGTGCAAAACAATCTGACAACAGAAATAAACGAACCGGTACCCTACGAAAACGACGACCGTCAAAATAAAGGGCCGGACGTTGTTCCTCATGTCCCGCAAACAAAACCAAAACGGCATAAATGGACACGTGAGGAACACATTTCGATCCTACACGCCTATTTCACAGCAGTACTCTACCCAAAAAACGAAAACGCAACAACACATACATATAAAACATGGAAGAAAAATAATGTAAATATAGACCTCGATGAAACAATGAACCCTAACAAACTAGCTAACATAAGAAGATATATTCTAAAAGCAAAAAAAATATCAGAAATAGAAATAGAACAATTGAAAGAAAAAATACATCAGGAAAATCTAGATAGTAGTCACACAGCAATGCCAAATAATAATATAAACACTGAGATAGCAAAACACGAGGACAAACGTAACATTCCCGGCAAAAACGAAGTAAACAAAAAACAACAAACCCAGACCGTAGAGATGTATAATAGTGTACAAAAAGCACCAATCCAGAACACCACAGACAAACATATGAATGAAAAGGAAGGCAAAACAAATATAAAGCCTGGAAATAACGAAGGGAAACCTAATAATTACGATACTATGAAAATGAAAATAACCGAAGAACTGAAAACCACAGATCTTAGAATGGACCACAGATTATATCTCCCAAAAATCAAAATAGACAATAAAACAACATCAATAATAAATAGCATAAACCTGGCCGTCACGGAACTAACAACCACAGAAACAACAGGCAATATCACTGAGCTAAATGACATGATATATGCGGCAGCCACAAAAGAAGCAGGATACTCACTCAAACCCATCCGAACAGGAGTTCTACCACCCAAACAGACCTTGTGGATAAATGACATCCAGAACAAAATTAAAAAAAAGAGAAAAGATTTATCGATTCTCAACGAAATTAGTAAACAATCAACACTACTAAGTAACAAGAAGAAAACAAAAATACTGTACAAATACAGCATTACAGAAAAAGACTTACCTGAGGCAACAGAAAAACTAAAGCAAGACATCCTTGCCAAAGCACAGAGGATCCGCCGGTATGAGAAACGCCAACGTTTCTTTGAACAAAACAAACAGTTCAAATCCAACCCCAAAAAACTCTACCAAGAACTGGGTAAAAATAAAATAGACATTACTTCAGCACCAACAGCAGAAGAACTAGAGAAATTCTGGAAACAAATATGGTAGGTGAAGCAACAACCCCAAAAAAGGACCATTAAAACAACGAACTTAGCACCTGAGCAACTCTGGGCCCCTATAACAACTGAAGAGGTCACCCAGACACTGCAAAGACTAAGCAACTGGAAGGCACCTGGACACGACAAGATCCCCAATTTCTGGTTAAAACACCTGCCAGCAATGCATAAAAAGCTGGCAGAAAACTTTAACAACATAATAGCAGATCCAGAGACAATGTCTGAATGGCTCACAAAAGGGAAAACCATCTTAATCCCCAAATCCACGGAAACGGATAAACCACAAAACTATAGACCTATAACCTGTCTCCCTACGACCTACAAAGCCTTTACTGCAATAATATCGCAGAGATTGAGTAAACACCTGGAAAATAACAACCTGTTTCCAGAAGAGCAGAAGGGATGCTGCAAGGGCTCATACGGCTGTAAGGATCAATTATTGATCAATAAAGCCATAACTGAAGACAGCCGCAGAAAGAAGAAAGGCCTCAGTATGGCCTGGGTGGACTACCAAAAGGCTTTCGACAGTGTTCCCCACACGTGGATTCTGGAAACACTAGCCATAAACAAGGTGGCACCAATTATCATAAAATACATAGAGCACTCAATGAACAAATGGCAGACAGTGCTACAGCTCCAAACAAAAGAGGGACTTGTGAAAACGAAAGCCATCCCCATTAGAAGAGGAATATTCCAGGGAGACACGCTCTCTCCACTCCTGTTCTGCCTGGCACTCACACCTTTAACAGAATTGCTAAATAGAACTGGATGCGGTTACAAATGCTATGGAAAAACAGTCAGCCACCTTCTATATATGGATGACCTAAAATTATATGCAAAAAACGACAAAGAGCTAGAAACACTACTACAGACAGTACACGGCTTTACCAAGGAAATAGAAATGAAATTCGGATTAGAAAAATGTGCCAAAGCAACCCTGAAAAGAGGAAAATTAGTTAAAAGTAGCAATATAACACTAGATAAAGCCAATGAAATAAGAGAACTAGACGAAAGTCAACCATATAAGTATTTAGGAGTCAATGAACTAGATAGGATACAACATACACAAATGAAAGAAAAAATAAAGAAAGAGTACTATAGACGAGTTAGATCAATACTAAAAACAGAGCTCAATGCTAAAAACAAGATAATGGGTATCAACACTTTAGCTGTCCCAGCTATAAGCTACAGCTACAACATCCTTAACTGGACACTAAACGAACTATGTAAAATAGACAGGAAAACAAGAAAAATAATGACAGGATATAGGATGCACCACCCAAAATCTGACATAGAAAGGCTATATATACAACGCACAGAAGGTGGCAGGGGTCTTATACAGCTAGAAAACTATTATAAAATAACCACTATAGGACTGCAAAAATACCTACTCCAGAAGCAAGGGAAACTAATACAAATAGCCACAAAACACGAGCAAAACAAAAAACTGTTTTCAGTATTTAAGGAAGCTGACAAATACAAACAAGAAATCAATCTACCTAACAAATACGAAGAAGAAGAAGAAGAAACAACAAAAGCTATAAAACAAATGAAATCCAAACTAAAACTAGAACAGCAACGGACCATGATAAAACGATGGCAAGAAAAGCCCCTACATGGTAAATACTGGGCTAAACTAAATGCGAAAGAAATAGACAGAGAAAAATCCCAGCAATGGCTGAGAAGCTCAGGACTCAAAGCAGAGACTGAAGGATTTTTAATTGCTGCACAAGACCAAAGCCTCCCCACCAGAAATTACCAAAAACACATAATGAAAAGAAATATAACAAGTAACTGTAGAATATGTGGAGATCGATAAGAAACAATAAATCATATTATCTCTGGCTGCCCAGTCCTGGCTAAGAAGGAATATATCCACAGACACGACAGAGCTGGGACCTATATACACTGGAAGCTGTGCCAACATTATGGAATAACAACAGAAAAAAGATGGTATAAACACACGCCAGAAAAGGTCACAGAAAACGAGAAAGCAACCATACTCTGGGATATGCCAATACACACAGATAGAGAAATTAAGGCAAATAGACCAGATATAGTTGTCAAAGATCATGAAGAAAAAAAATGCTTTCTAATTGATGTATCAATACCAGCAGATGACAACGTTTCTCTAAAAGAAATGGAAAAACTTTCAAAATACAAAGACCTGGAAATAGAGATAACTCGAATGTGGAATCTAAAAACAGAAACAATTCCTATCATAGTAGGTGCCTTAGGTATAATAAAAAAAATATTCAGACAAATACATAACAAAAACACCAGGACTTACAAATATATATAACATACAGAAAATTGCACTACTGGGTACTGCACACATCCTACGTAAAACACTTTCAATACAGTAAACATAGGAGCACCACAGCAAACCACAGCACATACCCAAGGCGCACAGAGCTGCGCTCGGTAGTGAAGTGAAAGCACGTTATAAAAATAAAACTACTGAATAATAATAATAATAATAATAATGATAATAATAAAAGTAATAATAATAATAATTTTCATTTTATTTCATTTTATCTAGTTTCAGCTCATGAGTTGTGGCCATGCTGGGGCACCGCCATTTGGTGTTGCTACACAATTTTACTTCACGAATTTTACTTCAGGAATTGACATTTGGTGCATGAGAGAGTTTGATGCAGCTGCTCTCATCTGCACCTCCTGGCGTGAAGTTGGTTCATCTGGGACACCTGACAGGAAGAGGTCCAGCCTTGTCTTGAAGACACCTACATCCACCGCATGCTGGTCTCTCAGGTCCTTCGGGAGGATATTGAAGTGCTACGGACATTTGAAGCCCAGGCTATTGCAGTATCTTGTCCTACATCTTGATGGCAAATTTGGAGTCCTTGGCACTATACAATGGCGTCCAGTTCTTTTATTTGTGTAACTTTCGATGCCAAAGTTTGGGACAATTCCTTCGAGGATCTTCCAGATGTATATTATGGCATATCTTTCTCGTCTACGCTCTAAGGAATAGAGTCTTAATCTCTTGAGTCTTTCCCAATAGCTTATATGCTGCATAGAGGCTATCTTCTTCGTGTAGCTTCATTGTATTGCCTCAAGTTCTGAGATTAATTTGACACTGGTTGGTGACCATAGCTGAGAGCAATAGTCAAAGTGGCTTAGAACAAGTGTCTTCCAGAGCACCATCATGGTTTCCCGATCTCTTGTTCTAAAAGTCCTTAGAATCCATCCGGTCAGTCGCCTGCATTTCATTGACAATTTAGCAACATGAACATGAAAGGATGCATTATTACTCATGTAAATGCCCAGGTCTCGCACTGTCTCTGCCTCTGGGATTGCAGTCCCTCCAGGTCCAGTGTATTTAATGGGTTCTGCATTTAGTCTTGCATGCTGATAGCATAAGGCTTGAAACTTTTCAGCATTAAACTGCATGTTATTCTTTTCAGCCCACTTGTATATTTCATCCAGCTCACATTGCAGGTGCATAGTGTCTTCAGGGTTCTGTATTACCTGTGAGACTTTTGTGTCATCTGCATAACTTGTGACTGTCGCTCTCTGTGTGGCTGAGGGCATGCCTGAGAGGGCCATTATGAACAGTAGTGGTCCCAAAACAGTGCCTTGCGGAACACCACTCACTATTTGTGTGTCATTGGAGGTGGCCCCATTGGCTACTACCACCTGACTTCTATCCTTCAGAAAGTCATGAAGCCATTCTCCCAATTTTCCAACTATGCCGAGATCACGCAGTTTGTGACATATCATTCCATGATCGACTTTATCAAAGGCCTTTGCAAAGTCGAGATATATCACTTCCACATTTGAGTGGTTAAGTAGCTGTTTCAGCACCCAGTCATAGTGTTGTAAGAGCTGAGTCAGGCAGCTTCTTCCTGGTCGGAAACCATGTTGGGTGTCAGGCAGCAAGTCATTTTCTTCAAGGAAGGCGATTAGTTTTCTTCTGACTATTCGTTCCATGACCTTGCTGATGTGTGAGGTGAGAGAGATGGGTCTGTAGTTCTTGGCTTCCGCTCTGCTACCTCCTTTATGAATAGGGCATATTTTCCCCTCCTTCAGTTTTCTTGGGAGTTTGCCAGATGCAAGGAAGCTCTGAAAGAGGGACTGCAGTGGTCTTGCTAGGACTCGTTTACATACCTTTAGAAGGATTGCTGGGAATCCATCAGGGCCAGTAGCTGAGTTTGGGTTCAATTCATCTATAGCCCTTATTACATCGTTTTCCTTTATATCGATGTAATCAATCATCATTGCCTCTGCTTTTATATCTGCAGTGGTAAAAATGTCAGTTGGATTGCTGACTTGAAAGTGCCCAAAGGGGTGGAGTGAAAACACTTTTGAATTGATCATTTAGTATTTCACTTATCCTCTTTGGGTTTCCTGTTAGTGCACCATCTTTTTCAAGGAGTGGCCCTATCCTGCAGTGCACTGAAGCTGTTTCTTTGGCAAACTTGTAGAAAGCTCTGGGGTTAGATTTTATATTGTCTATAGCCCAGGTTTCTTTGTCTGCTCTTTCTTTTTCGTGGGAGAGTTGCAGATTTTTTTCAATCTCCAGCAGTTGTATTTTCAGGCGGGACTTTTCACTGCTTTCAATTTGTTTGTTTAGGCGATTTGAAACTTTTGTACGCCGTCTCATAAGAATTTTCCTCTCCCTGGGGATTTTGTTCTTGTGTACAGTGGCCTTTCTCTCCCGGACACATTTGTAGCATATGGCTTGCATTACAGACATGAATTGTTTAAGTTTCATGTCGATGTCCGGTGAGGAGAGACATTTAGGCCAGTTTTGTTTGAGGATCTCTTTCTCAATTTGTTTCCAGTTTGCCTTATTGAAGTTCAAATTGGAAAGATTCTGAGACTTTCTTGTAGGCTGCATGTCCATGGCTTCCTTTGGTCCGTACATGGTCAGCTCTACCATGTTGTGATCCGAGAGTAGCGTTGGTGTCACTTTCACATTATGGATGAGATCCATATTATTTGTGAAGCAGAGATCCAGTATGTTACCTGCCCTGGTTGGCTGAGTACCACTTGTTCCATGTACAAAGTGTTAGTGAGGTTCAGGAGGGAATTCACCTGCCCTTGTTCGTATCGCGTCATTCCTGGGAGAGAAAGGCCCTCGGGCCATCTGACATTGGGCAGATTGAAGTCTCCCATAAGGAGTACACTTATGTGTTGTTCTAATGTGTCTAGAACTTCTTCTATTTTTGTAAGGCAGTCTTCAAACTTGCCTACATGATTTGGAGCATCTGGAGGGCGATATGTAGCACATATAACTACATTGAGTTGTCTTATATGCACAATTAGCGTGTCACATACTGAATTTGAGTGTGACAAAAGGACCTGGGGTGTGAGGTCTTCGCGGATGTACATAGCAACTCCATCATGACTCCTTTCTTTTCTGTCAGTCCGTAATACAACATACTGTGGTATGTGTATTTCTGCATTTCCTATATCTGGTTTCAGGTGAGTTTCCGTAAGTGCTATGCATAAGGCTTGATTGGAAGCAACAAGGTCTCTCAAGAAAGGGATTTTTGTCCTGTTACTAAGTGATAACAGT
>NC_142944.1:54271312-54273812 GCF_046866305.1 Octopus bimaculoides
TTTAGGGTTAGGGTTAGGATTTTAGGGTTAGGGATAGGGTTTTAGAGTTAGGGTTAGGGTTTGGGTTTTAGGGTTAGGGTTTTAGGGTTAGGGTTAGGGTTTTAGGGTTAGGGTTAGGGTTTTAGGGTTTTAGGGTTAGGGATAGGGTTTTAGAGTTAGGGTTAGGGTTCGGTTTTAGGGCCAGGGTTAGGGTTTTAGGGTTAGGGATTTAGGGTTAGGGTTTTGGGGTCAGGGTTAGGGTTTTAGTGTTAGGGTTAGGTCTGTGAGTATTTTTGCTAAATTTGGTGAAAAATTTGTGGCGGTGTCTTGAACAGATTTTCACCAAATTTGGCAAAAATACTCATAACCCTAACTCTAACCCTAACTCTAAAACCCTGAAGCTAAAACCAGTACAAACGCCCGAACGATGTCATAAATAACAGTACCGCTGATAGTTGTTGTTGAGAAACAACGGCACTAATTTTATTCAAGGGAAAAGATCTCATTACACCGCCACAATGTGTTGTTGACAAACCACAGCAGTAATTGTTTTCACCTCAACAGACATCAGTGATTGGTTGAAATTACCAAAATACGACAACTTTAACACGAAATAACTTCAAAATATAAAGTTTTCTCAACAACACTAAGAGTAAAATATGTTTTATATGACACATTCTACCGGTGTCCCAAGTTTGAAAGTGTTTCGTTAGAAAACATGGTGTCCGCCAAATCAGAGGGATCCTATATATATATATATATATATATATATATATATAATTTTCTCCCTCTGTTTATTTCTCTGTTAGTTTCTGATGAAGAGCGTAGGCCCGAAACGTAAAAGACCTTCTCATTTCCCGAATATTAAACAAATACATTTGTTTGTTACTTTAACACGCGTCTTTGTCTTTTGTTTTTGTTTTCCTAAATTCTCACTATATATATATATATATATATATATATATATATATATATATATATATATATATATATATATATATATATATATACATACATACATAAATACATACATATATATATACATACATACATACATATATATACATACATACATATATACATATATACATACATACATATATATACAGTTGTTGTTGTTGGCACTCCGTCGCTTACGACGTCGAGGGTTCCACTTGATCCGGTCAACGGAACAGCCTGCTCGTGAAATTAACGTGCAAGTGGCTGAGCACTCCACAGACACGTGTACCCATAACGTAGTTCTCAGGGATATTCAGCGTGACACAGTGTGACAAGGCTGACCCTTTGAATTACTGGTACAACAGAAACAGGAAGTAAGAGTGAGAGAAAGTTGTGGTGAAAGAGTACAGCAGGGTCCGCCACCATCCCCTGCCGGAGCGTCGTGGAGCTTTAGGTGTTTTCGCTCAATAAACACTCACAACGCCCGGTCTGGGAATCGAAACCGCGATCCTATGACCGCGAGTCCGCTGCCCTAAACACTGGGCCATTGCGCCTTCACGGAGGGGATTAATAGGTTGGATTCATTGACTTATATACATTATATTATGTCTTGTTCTTTAATAATAATAATAATAATAATAATAATAATAATAAATGCGCCCTTTTAAAGCGTAGCCAGGGTCATGGGCCCGGTCTCCCGGTTTCAATGGCGTATGTGTTCCCCCAGGTGGACGGGACGCCAGTCCATCGCAGCGTTATTCATTTTTGCCGGTTGAGTGGACTGGTGCAACGTGAAATAAAGTGTTTTGCTCAAGAACACAACGCATCGCCTGTTCCAGTAATCGAAACCACAATCTAACGATCATGATGCTGACACGCTAACCATTAAGCCACGCGCCTCCACAATATACATATATATGTGACATGTTATGCCTTACATATATAATATATAAAATTGGGGCAAGCGAAAGCGAAATCGTGAAGACACCTGCGCCCATCGTCGCCTTTCTGACACTTGTGCCCGCGGCATGTGTAAGGACTTTCGTGCGAGATCGTTGCCAGTGCCCCTGGACTGGCTCTTGTGCGGGTGACACATAAAATACACCATTTTGAGCGTGGCCGTTGCCAGTACCGCCTGACTGGCCTTCGTGCTGGTGGCATGTAAAAGCACCCACTACACTCTCGAAGTGGTTGGCGTTAGGAAGGGCATCCAGCTGTAGAAACTCTGCCAAATCAGATTGGAGCCATCTGGTTTCACCAGTCCTCAGTCAAATCGTCCAACTCATGCTAGCATGGAAAACGGACGTTAAACGACGATGATGATGATGATGAGACCAATAGAAATTGGGATAATACCTTACAGCTGTTTCAGTCAAGAGGTGATAATACCGCATTTTGCTTTTATTCCTCCAGTGGACTGAAGTAATTAGTACATGAAATTAAGCCAGACAGCTGCTCTGGCAATGATCACGCTCTGACGGTGCTATTAGTGCTCCACTGGCACAGGTGCCAGTCATCGAATATGGTTCAATTACTATTTCGATTTCCCTTGCCTCAACAGGTCTTCGCAAGCAGAGTTTAG